>NC_071112.1:9840000-9962500 GCF_024256425.1 Clarias gariepinus | reverse complement strand
TTTAAAAATAGATTGGCTGACTCCACCCCTCACTCGAACCCTAATCATAATCATATGTTTCACAAATACAACATCTTCATTCTATTTTCTGTGTGTGCATGTGTGCGTGTGTGTGTTCAGTTACTCAGCACTCCCCTTCACGTGGCCGTTCGGACCGGTCACTACGAGTGTGCAGAGCATTTGATCCACTGCGGAGCCGACATCAATGCTAGAGACAGAGTAAGAACTCCAGAACAAGGCTGTGTGTATGCTGTATAAAATACTGTATACCCACAACATCCAAACTAACTCTGGGTGTGTGTGTGTAGGAGGGAGACACTCCGCTGCATGACGCAGTGAGGATCAACAGGTTCAAGATGATCAAACTGCTGCTGATGTACGGCGCTAACAACAAGAGCAAGAACACAGTGAGTGATTCAGAACATGAAACGTATCATTATATACTCTGTTATATTATATACATGACATCATCACCTCAACAGTGCATGGAATTCTACCTAAATGTCATGATGCACATCATGCAAACTCAGGACTAAGACAAACAAGACGAGAAGAGTGATAATCCTGAGCCATAATCAGGCACAAGCCGAGACCATAATCATTAGACCAAAAGCCTAACAAATATCAGTTTACAAAATGATGACACGAGACACGATCAGGAATCAGAGATTAATGACGTAAAATGATCTGGAGTGATCTAGAGCTCAGAGGAGGGAGAAGCTGTTCCTCCATAACCTGAACACACCAAAAGATAGAGCTAAAGATATACTACATTAAATAAGGCATATAAAAAGTTCTTATGGATTGTAAAAGTACAAAAATAATAGAGGGCAGATGTATAAAAGTTACATCTTTACATCTACTCAGTACTTACATTATAATGAGCCCTAATTACATAATATTATAATCTGCCCTTATAATTTACATGACTCTGAATTAAAAAATATTATAATGAGCTTCAATAACATGTAAATAGGGCTCATTATAATATTTAAGTACTGACATGAGCTTATTATAAGATCTTCCTTGCCACTAATTATTATTATTATTTTTTTTTTTTTTGTCATTCAAATTTACTAAATTGATGTTTTAATTTTGGTTTAAAATGTCAGCCTTTATAATGATTCTTCTAAAATATAAGCTTAGTTTGAAGCATGGTGGTGGAAGAATTGTGTGACTAATCCCCTTTTTACTCTCTGCACACACCATTTGATTACCATTTGAGTTGCAGTTGTGTTGCATTCTTTCCATTTTTTTATTAAAGATTAAATGCTTTTAATTTATTTAAAATCCAAACCCTAATCCATACTTCCACAAGGTTTTTTTAATATTTGTAATTAATTTGTAATCACAAACAATATTGATTTTTGCTCCAATAGATTTTTAAAAGTAAGTCTGTAGATCTTTTAATTTGAATTTTTTTTATTGTATTGTCAGATATAATCTCAGATTCACTAAAGTTCCAGAATTTAGGAAAAACATTAAGCCTGTTTTTAGTCTGCAGTGCTGTAACAGGTGTGTAACTGTGCATTTCTGTGTTTCTCAGGATGGAAAGACACCGATGGAGAGTCTGCTTCAGTGGCAAAGTGGAGCGAAAAACATCCTGAGTGACTTTAAAGATGAGACGCAAATTATAACCGAGTGAAGAGAAAGAGAATGTTATCCTTAACGTTAAACCAATGTTGAGAGGGGAAATAACTCCAGGTTTCATTACACGTGATTCACTTTAACTCAGATGCACAGGGATGATAATTGCTGGCAATTTCATTTATTTTATTTCTGTGAAAGTTTCTGTGAAAGAATGTGTTTTAATGGTCTGTGATGGAGAAACAGGAAGCTGATGGATGGAAAATGTGCTTTCTGTATGTTTCTTGACTTGATGATGAGGTTCATCTGCACAATTTTGTTTCCGCTGGTCGTGTCACAACTACAGCACTAAGATTTTTATACAAATATGTTAGATTTGTGAATGAATGATTGTCTGAATGAATTTTAATTCTCCTGAATTTCTTTACTTTATTTTAATTGGTGTGTGTGTGTGTGGTGTTAGTGTTTATCATGCACCTTGTCACTGGCAGTATGATGTTGATAATGAGGAAGTTGATGATTATGATCATGAAGAAAGTAATGGTAATGATGGTGATGATGATGGTAAAGATGATTATGAATAGAAAGTGATGAAAGGTCTGTTGGTTGACTTAAGAGCAGATTTGAGACTTTCTAAAGGACTGGCTGTGTTCTAATATCTTTCTTTAATTTGTGTTCTTACTTTTTCTTGCAATGTAATTATTCCAACTAGCTCAATTCCATTTTGATTAAGTTCTTTTGTTTGATTTATTTATTATATTTAAATAAAAATTGGAGCATGCTCTGGTTTCCTCTTGTATTCATTCATATATTTATTCTTTACCAATTAACTTATAATCACACTAAAAGTGGGCTTTTCTTTCAGTCTGGTTGCTCTCAAAGTTCCTTTCTTTTTGGAGAGTTTTTCTGCACCAGTCTCGATTCCAGATTTAAATTAGGGATCTTAAGGGTGTTTTTAAGGGGTTAACAGTTCTGAATTTTTGGCTAGCTATGATCTGTTGAAATTTTGCGCCATCTGACATTAAATATTATTGAAGGATACAACCTTAATAAGAAGGAATTCAAAATAGTTGGATCTCCCTTAAGTTTGCAGAGTCTCCCATACCAATAGCAGCTCCCTGAGGCCCAAGAATCATACCCCTACCCTGGAGTTTTTATTTATTTATTTTTACCAAGCACACAAGCAATTCTGATTCATCTCTATTTCTGAACCTATCACTTTTCCTAATGGGCAGGGCTTTACACTTAACCTCTCTCTCTCTCTGTCTCTCTCTCTCTCAAACACACTCTCTCTTTCTCAGTCTTGCACCCTGCAGCACCATGGCAGAATCATCAAAAAAGCAAAAATAAAAATTAACCTTACCGTAAACTGCACACCTATAATGGCAGTGAAAATAATGTTTTGATGCTTTTGATTTCTGTGTTTAATGCTTGAAAAATACATTTAGGTGAGTTTACCAGCCTTTTTTCTTTATTAACATTTGATATCTAGCATTATTTGAGCAATAACTGGCTAGCTGCTACTCTGTACTGAGCCTCTTTGTGATGAGGTCAAATGTCCTGTATACAGTACCTGATTAAAGTTCTACTGGAATATGAAAAAAAAAAAACATGAGTTGTGAATACATTGGAACCTTGGATTACGAGAATACTTCGTTCCAGAAGCGGGCTTGTATTCCAAAACAGTCGTAAACCAGATTTACTTTTCACATAAGAAATAATAGAAACTCAAATTATTCGTTCCACAGCCCCCAAAAAATACATAAAAATAATTAACACAAAATATAAAGTAAAAATAAAACAAATTAACCTGCACTTAAAAAAAAGTAGGAATAAATTCCGACAGATAAGTGTTTCCATTTATGTGCACAGGCACATGAGGGATAGATGATACTCAGTACTCGTAAACCAAGACTTGCTTGTTTTTAAAATCAAAATTATATAATAATATAATTAGAATCAGAATCCGGTTTTATTCATCAAGTACAGACAAACATAAAACACTGTATAAAAAAATAATAAATATAATATAATATAATATAATATAATATAATATAATATAATATAATATAATATAATATAAATCCTTCAAGAACGTCAATTTGGAATGATTCAATGCTCTATGGCAAAAGAGTCAGGAATTTAAATTCTTATTTTTGTAAAGTTGCTAAAAGTTTAACTTGCATTAACTCCCAAATTGCCATTTAATCATTAAACTGTAATGCCCTTTTACATTACAGAAATATTAGGTAAAATATTTTCTCCTAACTTTGGACCTGTAATCATTTATACACTATCAACATGATACCTGCAGTGCTTGTTATTTTTTAGCAGCCTTTTTTGTTTCATACAGTATATCATGTCTGGTTAAAGCAGGATTCTGTTTTGAATTCAGTTTTAAATAATATTAGTATCTAAAAGGGGTAGCTCAGTGGTTAAGGCATTGGACTACGGATCAGAAGATCCCAGGTTCAAACCCCACAATCACCAAGTTGCCACTGTTGGGCCCTTGAGCAAGGCCCTTAACCCTCAACTGCTCAAATGTATAATAAAATAAAAATGTAAGTCGCTCTGGATAAGAGCGTCTGCCAAATGCCTAAATGTAAATGTAAATGTAAAAGTGGGCTTTTCTTTCAGTCTGGTTGCTCTTAATTCTCACTTCAATTAAGTATTTTAATTAATTTATTTGTTATACATGTCAGGTCATATAAAACATGTTTCATCCACCCATCCACACACACACACACACACACAGCTTAAGCAAATTTAATTAAAAAAGAATACAAGTAAATATTCACTATACACATTACAAATTAAGTAGGTACTGTATGTTTAGTTACATTAAATTATTAGCATGCATTTGCTAGAGAACTATTCCTATCTTCTCGGTTTAGACAAATAACGAAAATATGGTATAAAAACTTATTTTCTTTGAAAAGTAAAAAAAAAATACAGAGTATAACAAATAGAAACACGTTCTAACCATGTTCGGCTTTTAGCGCTGCGCAGATGTTGCGCTTATGCGCAAATAGTGCGCAGTTATGATGTAAAAGAACACGCATTCCCGTCATTCCCCGCATTCCTGCTCTCTTTTCGCTGATTGGTCGAATTTGAAAAGAAGACGCGCGCGACAGTCCTGCTTTAAGGAAATACATGGCGGTTGGATTTTGTGAGCAACGAAATCAACGCTATGAATCGCAAAACCTTTTAAAATGAGTTAATATTTCCACGACAGCTGTTTCTCAGTTGTGGTTTTAGCTAGTTAGTGAAATAGATAACGAGTTTGGAGTTGCATTAGCTGTTTTTAATCGTCGGAGGAGTGTTACAGTCGTCCGGGTGAGCTTGTTGTTCATAGCTAAGCTACATAAACAAATCGAACAGAGAACTTAAGTAAATAGACATTTAAACTGGATGCAGTAAAATTTGGTATGGTTGTTTTAATAAGCGAAGAAGTTAGTAGTATTTAAATCGGTTGTTTTTAGATTTTTGTGAAGGAGCTGTAATGTGTCGCTTCAGGTCTGATCTTCAGGTGAATAAAAACTATACAAAAAATAAATCTAAAAATCTTAGTGATTGATCTATTGATTTATTTATTTCAGCACCATGATGGAGTCATGCTTTAACAACAAGCTGCCCAGGGCAGAAACCATCCAGGTAGAGGACCTGAGGAGAGATCTCCGCTTTGATCTGACTGAAATTGCAGAGGCTCAGGTGTGTTCTCTCGTCTCCTCTCACCTGTGCTCACCAATAACAGTTTGTTCTGAAATGGGGGTGTTTGTTACAGTTCGATCTTTGTATGCAGGACTCCAGCTGCTTGGACAAAGAGTTTCTACAGGTGTACCTCCGGATAAGACCTTTCTCGCAGGCTGAAATTGAGAACGGAGAATCACAGGTGAGTTTAAAGGCATTGCAGCAATTCGTTCAGACAAGACGTTCCTCATCTCTACGAACGAGTATGATGTACCTTAAAATATTAAATGGACTAAATGTCAGTGTCTTATTGATATGGTTTTCAATTCTTAAGGAGCGCGCACACATTTTAAGAAGTTATTATTCTATATTGATGATGGTTTATCTTTTTTGTTTAAACCCGTGCAGGACTGCATCACCATCCAGCACCCGGACACGGTGCTTCTCAAGGCCCCGAGGTCGTCTCTCTCAGCCCGGGCAGGCGACAAATCTATTCCACAAACAGCGCAGCGGTTTCAGTTCTCTCAGGTAGTTTGTAATCAATGGATAGAGACAAGTAGTTAAGTCACTAAGGAGTCGACTTTAATTGCAATAAGTTGACTCGAATTTGTATTGCGTGTTATTTCTGCATACAGTTGGTAATTTTTTGTTTTTGTGATGCTTTCTGTGTTATTTGTTATGTATGCAATAAAGAGACTTATGTAAATTAATTCAGTGCTCACAAAAAAAAATCAGTAAGAATAATGATCGCATTAATTTGATATAGCAGTTGACTACAAACCTTTTTTAAAAAAAGTTATGGACATTTTTTGTGTAAAAAATGTATATTTGACAAACTAATGTTTTTGTTTGAACACCCTTTGTTTGATATGACTGGTTTAAATGCATGTTAACCCACCGTTCTTTCTTAAAAGCAGGAGAACAGAGCAGAACAGAGAAGAATGGGAAAGAAAAGTAAATAAAACATCTGGATCAGATGTTTGTATGATCAGTCAGCATTCATGCTGCATTGATTCACGGAGATGTTGTTTTTTCAGGTTTTTGGAGCAGACACATCGCAGAAGGACCTGTTTGAGGGCACGGTGAGGAACCTGGTCAGAGATGTCCTGGAGGGGAAAAACTCTCTGGTCTTTACGTACGGAGTCACGAATGCAGGAAAGACCTTCACTTTTTTAGGTTTGTACTTCTCGTGATGTTCTTACTCGCTCTAAAGTTAAATATTTTTCCTCAAACATTATGTCCATGTGTCTTATATTGCATAGGCCCAGAGCACGACGTTGGCATTCTGCCACGCTCCTTAAACATGATCTTCAGCAATCTGGAAGGTCGGATCTTTACCAAGCCCAGCGTGAAGCCTCACCGCTGCCACGATGTTTTAAAGCTCAATAAGGAGCAGGAGATGGAGGAAAACGTCAGCAAGCGCAACCTATTTAGACTCCTCAGGGAGGTAAGTGAGGATCACATAAAGAGCTGTGTTGTGCTAAATGCAAGGAAAAGAAATCTCCTTTGTTATGTTGTCTTCATTCTGCACAAATGTCATTAAAGAGGTTCCTTGTTAAAGATCCAGAGTCTCTCTGTTAAAAAGCAGTGATTCCTTTAGTGTGTGTGCATGAGTGCAAGTGTCATTAGAGAGGTTCCTTATTAAAGATGTTTCCTTTTTTTTTTTTTTTTTTTTTTTTTCCGGCCTGTCAGTATCACAGATAACACATAGCAGAGTGTATGTGTAGCTGTTCTATCATCATTCACAGCCATTTTTTTTTTTTTTTTTTTTTTTTCCGGTCTTTAAAAAAAAAATTAAAGATGTTTCCTAACCGAGGTGTGTGTGTGGAGGGAGGGAGTCGTTCTACACAGTAGCCCCCTCCTTCTCTTCTCTCATCTTCATATATACCCACCTACACTGATACAAAGGCGTGTGCGCTAGTGATGCGTGGGTCGGGTATTTTTCCAACCCGTGGGTCCCGCTTTTATGAAATTATTTAGCCAGCCTGCCCCGCACCACTGTATCTATTTTTACAATCCGCCCTGCCCCGCACCCGTGACCATTAAATAGACATACTAGGAATTGTAATTCAAATAAAAACAGCCTTTATTTCAGCCTGAAAGTGCTTGGAAACCGAAATCGCCCTGTAAACTGGCAACAACATATGATTATTAATATGATAAATCAGGTCATATTAATAACAAGATAATGATGCACATTTTAAACATTTACAAAGCAGCGTTTGTAATCTAGGATAAACAATTGTTTATTTTAGATTTGTATATGGCAGGCCTACAGTTTACAGCCTACGCTAAATAACCACTGACATTTTTTTTATTTTTTTTTATTTATCACACAGAAATGTTCATTTAGCGTTTTTACATTCGCTGTGCAAAAAAAAGATTGCTAAGACATTAGATTTAGCAGCCTGACCTTTTTTTCTTTGAATGATGTAAATTTCGCACCTCATCTTCCATCTTCACTTTTTAGTACTTTGTTTTTGTTGTGACTGGCAGCGGGAGCTGCTTGGCGCTTTCGTGACTTGTCACGTGACGTAACCTAATCAAAGAACTTAATAAGATTTGAAAATAGATATTCCCAAATATTTAATATAGGCTATAGGGAATTGCACGCAACATATACATGGATTTTTTTAAATTTAATTTAGTTTTTAATGACCCGCCCCAACCCACCCCGCAAATAAAGTGACAACAACCCGACCCGCGCGTACAAACACCCTCATATATACGCGCTAACAGAAACACTGCTCTGTCAGGATTCTTTGTAAACAATATCTTTATGTAAAAGATAAAGCAGCTTAATTTGTTTTATTATTGCTTTATATTTTGTATTAATTACTTTTATATGAATATTTTGGGGAAATTGACTTCGATATATGAGTGCTCTGATATCCAAGCACGCTTTTGGAACATTATGCTTACAATCCAAGTTTTAACTGTATTACATAGAGGATCTGGATAGGTGAGCAGCAGTAAGCCCACATTGCACTAAAATGCATAAGTCTTATAGCTCTGCTTTCATCGAGGAAGAATGTAGTTGATAGTTTTAGGGTGTGAATGTTTGTTTGCGTTAGATTAAAATAAATAATCAGAAACACTGTGTAATGTGTGTTTCTGGCACAGCTCATTTGCATATCCACGCCTCAATAAAACTCCATAAAAGGTGAATTGCAAAACAAGCTTAAGGCACGGGGTAGCGCCTGAGAACCGTGCGGGTTTAATAAATAAAAACTTGAGTGAGAATAATAATGAGTTTCATCAAATTTATATTTTCTCTCTTACGCGACCACTGTGGAGAGACTTTTTTGAACGCGCTATAGTAATATACAATATAATTGTACAAACACTGTGCAGTGTACTGTATAGGCATATCAAGAAGATAACATGCTCAATATGATATACATATGATGCAGTACAGAATAAATATGGGTGGAATATACAATAATGAATGAAGCTGGTCACAGGGGAAAACAAAACAAACATTTATTTATTTGTTTTCAAAGCACTGTTTGTCTCCCTCAGAATGATTCTCAGAAGAACACAAGCAGCCTGAGCTCCAGCTCCAGATCTGAAGGTAAATACACAGACAAACCAAGTGTTAGAGAAGATCAGTAGAAGTTAAGTTATGTAAGATTATGAAACCTGCACGTCACGATTGACATCTCGGTAGGTTGTATCTCTGACCTGTAACCTGAGTGTGTGTGATGGGCACACAGGTTTGGACCTGGCTGATCCCGACAGCTCGGCGTCTGACAGGAGCTCCAGCATGGACCTGGATTTCCACACCAGGTTTTCCGTCTGGGTGTCCTTCTGCGAAATCTACAACGAGAACATCCATGATCTGCTAGAGCAGCCGAGCGGTACCGGAACTCGTCGGGCCAACCTGCGCCTCTGCCAAGACACTAAGGGGAACTCCTTCATCAAGGGTACGAGTATCGCTCGCTCGGTCCCCCCTTCTCCCGAATTATGTTTCTCTCTCCATCTGTTCCTTTCTCTGTTCATCTCTGTTTCTGACTACCAGTCTCTCTAACACACACACACACACACACCACTCTGTGCTTCTGCGATTTTGTTGTTTATTGCAGCATCAGCACTACTCGCACTGTGATCTGTGTATTCTGTATTTGTTATAAATGTGTTATTCAATTAAATTTTATTCAATTTTATTTATATACAGTAGCTCTTTTAACAATGGTCATTGTCTCAAAGCAGCTTCACAAAAATGAAAATTCTTTTTAAAAAAGAAGGAAAATTTTTGCGTGTATGTGTGAGAAAAATTTGTCTAGATAATAATGAGATAAATGAATGAATGAAATGTCTTTGATGAGCAAGCCAAAGGGTGACGGTGACAGTGGCAAGGAAAAACTCCCTGAGATGGCAATAGGAAGAAACCTTAAGAGGAACCTGACTCAACAGGGAACACATCCTCATTTCGGTGTAACAGATAGGAATTATATAACATCATGTGTGTTATGCAGCTGAAAGTTTAATATAACAAAAGTTCTTTAAATTAACATGAAGTCCAGTTCAGCACAGGGATTAGTCAGCAGATGCAGAGGGCAGATGGGGTCTGGATCACTGGGAGCACAGAAGCAGCATGTGTAGCTCCAACCATCATAAAGCAGAATTCAGCTGGAGCTGGTCCTTCTCTGGATGCCTCAGAAACCTCACAGAGTTGGCCTTTGTCTACTGAAGCTGGCACAATCTCCAGATGCCTCAGGATGGGTAGAAAAATACAGAGCAGATGGAGAGAATTAGCGTAGTTGCCATTTAGGATAGATGTACTGGAGTATGAGGTTATGGGGACAAGTTACGCGTATGCCAGATTAAAGAGATGCATCTTAAGTCTACTTTTAAACTGGGAAACTGTGTCTGAGCCCCGAACACTGTCTGGAAGGCTATTCCAAAGCTTTGGAGCTAAATATGAAAATGCCCCATCCCCTTTTGTAGATTTTGAAATTCTGGGACCTACCAGAAGTCCTGAGTTTTGTGATCTTAAGATCACAAATACATGTAATGCATTAATACATGTTATATGCGTGTATGTGTATTATAGATGTACATACTATCTATACAGACCTGATGTACTGTATGCACTCTACTTACACACTACTGTACTTTATTACATACTAAAATTTATCTCTACATTTATACTGTATGACACTATTTTGTGTGTGTGTGTCAGACCTGCGCTGGGTGCAGGTGAACAGCCCTGATGAAGCATTTAAAGTCATGAAACTGGGCAAAAAAAACCAGAGCATTTCATCCACCAAACTCAACCAGCTGTCCAGCAGAAGGTGAGAACAACCTCTCACACGGACGCGAAAGCCCGCGAAAGCATGCACACGACCAAACAAACACAAAAAAACTGAAAGAACGAAAGCTTTTCACTTGCAATAATAATTTTTTTTTGTCTTATGTTTCACATACTTTGTCTATTTTTATCTGTCTGCCCCTTTAATTTTCTTTTTTTATCTGCCTTTTTCTCTCTGTTTCCCTTACTTTCTCTGTGTTTCTCCTCCGGCTTCCCTTTCCCCATGTCTCTTTTTTTCCTCATTCGCTCTTTTATTTTCTCTTTGCTTATTACACCATCACTTTTTCTTCTACTGTACCTCACTGTTTCTATCTTTGTTTAAAACGCCTCCCCTCCCCAGTCACAGTATCTTCACAGTGAGAATCTTGAGGATCGAGGATGTTGCATCTCTCAGTGTGCAGTCTGTCAGTGAGTGAGTGTCTGATATTCACTAAACTACACAGTGCTGCTTTACACAGTGAATTAATAATAAAACTCCTAAGTACAAAAATCTATAAAACTAGTTTTATTTCGGAGGGAAAATATCAACAGAAATCAAGTGATGATCATGAAATTAAGTGATGTCATAGTCTGTGTTCTAAAGATATATTTGATATGATTTGTGTATGTCTGTCTGCAGGCTGTCGCTGTGTGATCTGGCAGGATCAGAGCGATGTTATAAAACTCAGAATAGAGGTGATCGACTAAAAGAGGCAGGGAATATTAACACATCTCTGCTGAGTCTGGGGAAATGCATTAATGCTCTGAGGGTCAGCGGGCAGGCCAGGTTTGTTTTTGTTTTTTAATTATTAATTGATTACCCCCCCCATTTACATTTGTAATAAATAATATTGTCTCTCAGGCAGCGTAGTGGTTAGCACTGTTGCCTCGCATCTGCAGGGTTAAGGATTCGGTTCCCGCTTTGTCTGTGTGCATGGAGTTTGCATGTTCACCTTGTGCTTGGTGGGTTTCCTTTGCATATTCCCTTACATCCAAACATTACAAAGACATGCAGATTAGAATAATTAGTGTTCCCAAAGTGTGTGTGTGTCCAGGCCGCTTGACCCTGTACTGGATATGTGCTTCAGAAGATGAATAAATAACTTTTGTCCCTCTCTTAATTTTTAATGTATCTTAAATAATTAAATCTGTGCTTTAAAGTTTTTTCAAACCAAAAACATGATTTAAACTGATTACGCTCAAATATCCCAGCTGACAGCATGCTTCTGTCAGCTTCCTGGATTCTTATTTGCATATTAAAAGCTTATCGGTTGATGTATGTAATAGAAATGGGAATCACCAGGGACCAGCCAATACGATATCATGATACCCATGTGCCAATACCATTTGTATTGTGATTTTTGTAAATATTTTAATTTTACAAATATCCTGATTTAGTATAACTTTTTACAGATTTTTGTTTGATCCTAAACAAACTTTACAAATAACTCAGTCCTATTACATCGGACGCTGTGCTGCCTGGCAACCTGTGAATAATGTAGAGTGCGCCGCCTGTAGCATTGTAGAGGAACCATCACGGTTTTACCACTTCAAGGGCAAACAA
This sequence comes from Clarias gariepinus, assembly GCF_024256425.1. Taxonomy (NCBI): domain Eukaryota; kingdom Metazoa; phylum Chordata; class Actinopteri; order Siluriformes; family Clariidae; genus Clarias; species Clarias gariepinus. Next base: position 9,950,366 of record NC_071112.1, on the reverse strand, counting down.
ATACCACATCCCCCCCCTCCCTGTTTTTTTTTTTTTTTTTTTTCCTTTTTTTAATTTATTTTTTTTGTCTCTCTCGCTTAACAGACAGCACGTGCCCTTCAGAGAGAGTAAACTCACACACTACCTGCAGGGGTTTTTCACAGGCCGTGGAAGAGCCGCCATGATTGTCAACATCAACCAGTGCGCCTCCATGTATGACGAGACACTTAACGTCCTCAAGTTCTCTGCTGTGGCACAAAAGGTGTGTTTGCCTGTCAACAAGTCATTGTCATAGAAGCATACCATATTAGAATTTGTGATTTATGTGATTAGACACCAACAGCTCTCTCTCTCTCCCCCCGCTTCAGGTGGTGGTCCTCAGCATCCCCTCTGTCCTCCCGTTGGTGGTGAAGAGGAGTGCAAGGGAGGTGTCTTTCATCATCAACAAGGCGACTCGGATGGAGGCGCGGCGCACGTCTTTGGTGAGATGGGAGCACAGCCGACGGGACGAGGATGAGGTCTCCGACGATGAGGAGGAGGACGACGTGGATGAGAGTCTGCTGGAGGACACCCTCCAGGAGGAAGAAGGAAAGGAGACGGTGCTGCTGGATAAGGAGGTGTACGAGGTCAGCTCAGGGTCATGACCTTTAAATTGTTCATGTTTATTTAGGGTGTGAATAAGGTAAACGCCTGTGTAAATGTCTGTGTAGAATCAGCTGCTGCAGTTAGAGGAGCTACAGGAGCAGTTGAGGGTGGCCAGGGCGGAGTCTGTTGCTGTGGAGAGTCGGATCCGAGAGGAAGTCACTAAAGAATTCTCTGAGCTCTTCACTCAGATGCAGAATGACTACAAGTAAATACTTACTTGCTCTATATATACTATCCATACGCTATATATATTTATCTCTGTGTACTCACTCAGTATACTCTATGAATGTACTGAATATACTTACTATATGCTCACTCCGTATACGCAATCTATATAAGGTGGTAACTGCTGCAGCATACGAAACATTTTCGGGTGAGAGACTGAGCCGGTTACGTGTAATTTCAATAGCCAATCCAAACTTATTTAAGGATTAGTGAAGACATAGCACCATGGGTCCCAAGAATGTTAGCAAGCAAGGAAGCAAGAAGAAATCTAAACCACTTTTAGTGTTTTTAAAGAAGCAGGTACCAAGAGGAATCATAAATTAAGGTTAAGAAATGTTTAATGCCTATTAATTTAATTTTTTATGTATTCGCTTTCTTTCTATATTCTTTCTCCATATTCAATGCACGCTTTCTGTACTTCATGTACTCTCACTATTTACACTCGCATACCCTTACACTCCACTTGTTGTAGACTCACTGTTTATGCTGTATACTTGCGCTCTTTTCTTGCTGTACTTCATGTAAAGGAAAAAGGCTATTAAATTTTTTTTAATAGTTATTTAGTTTGTTACATTTTTTCCCATCATTTTATTAATTTTTTTTTTAATTCCTATCCCTATCTCCATCTGTCCCTTCTCAGTGAGCGTATCAGTAAAGAGCGAGAGCTCATGGAGGAAAGATGTGAGAACCGGCTTGAGATTTTCAAACAGTTAGTGGAGAAAACCACCGGAGAACCTCACAGTGATGGAGAAGATCCTGCTAAAGAACAGGTTATTTATTTTTTTTTTTCTTTTCTTTTTTTTCTATGGTTTGTGGCAGTTTTTTTTTTTTCTACTACATACATTATTAGTGGTGATGTTTTATTCTGCTCTGTGACTGGTCAGAGGGTGTTGATTAATTTTCTATTATAGCAGCTCTGACAGGGTTATACTGATGTTCTCACTTTAAAATAATGTCGTTTCTATAGCAACAGCTCAATCACAGTTATGTGTACAGAACACTCTCCTCATAAACGGATAAAAAAAGTTGTGTTTTTCTGTAGATATTTATTTAACTTTTATATGTTGTGTTTTCTCAGGGAAAAGATATTAAATGATTCAGCTATCTATTTTGTGTTCGTGTTCTACAGGACCGAGAGCCTCCATCTCTAAACGGCATGCTTGACTCTATGTCTTCTGACCTGGCCGGAATCAGGAAGGATGCCGAAGCAGCACAGTCGTGCCTGGTACCCTTCGACAGCCGAACCTCAGTGATGCTGCGTGACCTTGAGACAAAGGTCACAGAACTGACCGAGAAGCTCAGTGAAACACAGAATAAGCTGACGAGCAGAACTCAGGGTTAGTGCACAATGTAGAGAACGAGATATTGCCTTATCCTATGGTCAGCTCAGCAAGAGTTTTAACAACAGAAAAGTAGATTTGTCCAATTGCGTAAATTAGGAGAGATGTGGTAAAGTGGGAAAACCAGAAGGTTTTCGAAAATATCAATAAAATTGGGCATAGTGGAAACATTAACTTGCTTGTACTGTATTTATTGGTGGATCCCAAACCAACTAGGTAAATACAGCATTGCCCCCTCCTGTATCAGGGAGTGTAAACAGTCAGTCAGGGGTAGCGTAGTGGTTAAGGCATTACCAATTCACACTCCAAATTCCTTGTGTCTAGTGTGAAATTCAGCCTAAATGTGTGCAGATACATGTTTGTAGTTATGTATTTATGTGGTAACTCATATATCCACCACACCAATATTTTTTAAAGATAATTTTTATTTCCATGTTTTGCATTTGTAGTGGAAACCTGTTGCAGTTTATTTCTGTAACCCTACAGAAAGTGCTCTAAGCTGTTCACACAGGGCAGCATCTGGTGTGGTAGGACTTTCAAAAGTTTAATAGTGTGTTTTTTCCCTCCGTTTCAGAGTTGGAAGCTCAGAGTAACCTGGTGAAGGAGCTACAGGACATGAGAAAGGTAAAGTATTGTCCTTCATAATCCACCAACTTGACCACACACAGTCTGGGAATATTAACACAATTTCTTTTTCTGTACTAACTGGCGGGATAAAATAATTTATCCATTAATAATGTTCCATTATGTAAATGTACTATAAACAGCAAATATTTAAATAACATGGTTACCTGCATGCGTTAGACATCTTATGTGTAAACTCTGTTCCATACAGCATAACACCAGTTCAGTGGTACCTGCTTTTTATCATAAGTCATAACGTGTGTGTGTGTGTGTGTGTGTGTGTGTGTGTGTGTGTGTGTGTGTGTGTGTGTGTGTGTGTGTGTGTGTGTGTGTGTGTGTGTAGACTCTGCAGAACCGTGAGCAGAGATTAAGTGACCTCATGGTAATGTGTGTGGAGAAAGACGACATGATTGCTAAAGTTCAGGCAGAACTTGACCGAGCTGTAGAGGACTGCGCCAAGAATGTGATTATTATAACTTATTATTATTTTTGGTATTATTGTGTGCTGTTTTTAGTCTGAGACCCATTCCCGTTTGCATCTTCTTCCCGTGCCTGGTGGGTTTCCTCCCACAGTCCAAAGAACTGCAAATTAGGCTCATTGGCATTCTCAGTTTGCCGTAGTGTTTGAATAAGTGTGTGTGCCCTGCGATAGATTGGCACCCTGTCCAGGGTGTACCCCGTCTCATGCCCTAAGCCTCCTGAAATAGGCTCCAGGCCCCCCCATGACCCTGAATACAGGATTAAGCAGTGTAGAGGATGAGTAAGTGAGTGATATTAATAAATAAAGCAAGTCAACATTGTATACAGAAACTTTGTGAGCATAATTCGTTCTGCATGTTTGTGATCCAAAGCATACATATATCATCTCGTATAAGTGAATTTCCTCATAAAAAATAATCAGAAATTGCTGATGATTTGCTCCACAACCAGCTTTGGCTTGTTGGCTCAGTTGTGATCACGTGACGCTTGGCAGTCAAAGCGAATGCTTACTACTCGTATTTCGAGACCTCGCTCATTTATCAAGATAAAATGTATTAAATTTTCCTCATCTTGCAAAACCTTGCAGATCCAAGGTCCCACTGTTTTCTTTCTTACAAATTAAAATTGTATCTAATTTTAAAACTTGGATTCAATTTCAGTTGAATGGCATTACTTTGTTTGTTTTTTTGCCCTCACTGCCCCACCACTAAACTATTGATTTTTTTAAAACTTTTTTTTAATGTAATTTATCAAGTTCCTGAAGGAAAGCCAAAAAGTAACACAATGACAAAATTTAAATGAGTGAAATGAAATACTGTAATGTAGTAATTCTTTTCCCCACCTTTTAAATTTTTTTAATCAGTCATTTAAATGTGAAAATATGAATGACAAATTTAAATAAATTGTCATCAAAAAGTAGAATTTAATAAAGATAATCTTATTTAAAAAAAGGAAATTTGGCTCCCGTGACGATTTTTCAGGATGTTTTGAAGCAGTTCTAAAGATGATCTAATATATTACATGCCCTTATTATTTTATTACAGTGGAACCTCGGATTACAAGCATAATTTGTTACGGAAGCAGGCTCGTATTCCATAGGCAACCTGAGAGGAGGGTAGCTGAAGGGGGACTCGCTCGCGTTTACAGCCCCCTTCTCTCAGGTTGCCAAACAAACACACAAACTCTCTGCCTTACACAAACACACACACACGCACACTCAAACACTGCAAGCACTAAGACCCAGCAGGGGAGATGATAGGTCTCGGCTTTACAGCTCCCCTCCTCTCAGGTTGACAAACACACACACATACACACACACACACAAACTCTTCTCTGTCGCGACTGTTTTCAAAGGTGAGGAGCTGTTAAATTAGTTTTTTTGTTGTTGTTTTACTTTACAGTAGTGATCCTGTTAGTATGCGCTCACGCAAGTTTGACTAGCGATGGGTTTAAAAACGGTCTCTCCGTTAATGTGTGTGTGTATTCACCCAGCAGGAAAGACGATTACCTACAATTCCGCTGCAAGAGAGAGAAAAACCATTGGCTCACTTATGACGTGACACTCGGTGTCAAAACAAGAAGCGCATGCGTGAAACATGATACTTGGTGCTCGTAAATTAAGACAATGCTCGTTTTTCAAGTCAAAAATTATTAAAAATCGTTGCTTGTCTTGCCGAACACTCGTAAACCGCGTTACTAGAATCCGAGGTTCCACTATATTTTATTAAAGGCTCCACATGCATAATTCTGTGCTCTGTTATTTATATATACTGTGTGTGTGTAGATATAAAAAATATATATATATATATTTCCCCTTCTTTTAGAGCGCTCTAATTAAGGACCTACTCCAGCAAAAACAAAACTGCACATGCTCAGCACATCAACTGCACCCTCAAACCAGAAAGCGTAGACAGGAAGGGGCAGGACCGGACAACATCCACGGACAACCCCCTTTAAAGAAAGGTACTAGCTCCTCTATCGCCTACTCTGCTGAAACGACTCTACCCAAGTCTGTCTCAACCAGAGGGGCGGGGAAAGAGAATCGGTTCAAAGGGCGGCGCTTCCTGCAGGGCAGAAAACGACTTTCGTCTGTTAAGAAGTAGCGACTCATCAGCACTTTTTTTTTTTTTTTTTTTCATTTTAACAAACACCTTAATGTGTGTCTGTCAATGTGAATAAATGTGAATAAAGAAATTTATTTATTTTATGGGAAACATTTCACACACATTTCACAAAAACATTTTTTATAACATTTTAAAAAGAATTAAAGTTGCAAAATCATTTTTTATGAGCATGGCAACCCATGACTTCATTATGTTCTTTTCAGATGTGAGTGGTTTATTTATTTAAGTTTTTTTTTTATGTAAAGCAGACATAATCAGTTTTTTATATATATATATATATATATATATATATATATATATATATATATATATATATATATATATATATATATATATATATATATATATATATATATATACTGTTGTTTTGTATCATTAGTGTCTTTGTGTACACAAATCAAATTAAGTCTGTAAATATAAACTTGATTTGAGTTTCAATGTTTAATTTTTTTTATTTGAATGAGCTTTGCTAAATTAGAAATTTTAAACTGTCAATGTACAATATAAATGAACATCTGCATGTAACAGCATTAGAGCACATCAGATAATGATAATGATTAAAAATATAAAATGTGTATCACAATATGTGAAAAAGGTCATATTAATCATTATACAAAACTAATATAAATACATATAAACAGGTGCGTATTGAGGTGTTATGTTAACTGATCTGATACTGTTCTTACTCTAGGGTCACTTAAGACAAGTGTCTCAGAAGAACCTGTGGTGAAGGATGATGAGGAACCCATAAATGAGGTCAAAGGTCAGCTTGAACATGATAATGCTGGTCTTTATTTTTGTGTTATTAATTTTAAACACACATTGAGGAAACTCCATCTCCTATCCTCAGGCTCTCTGGACATCTGCAACAACGACTCTTCTCTGACTGAAGTCAAAGGTCAGAACAGGTTGCATCAGAAAGATGAGCAGATCACAGGCCTGGAACGGGAACGCCAGACTCTGGAATCCTGTGTACAGGAGCTGGAAAAAGAGAAGCGATCCTGCACTGGAGTTTTGCGAGAGTTGGAGCAGAAGATTGTGGCAGAGCAGCAGCAAACGTTTCACTCCGTCATCACAAGGATGAATGAGATGGAGAAGAAGCTCAGCACTGCAGAGAAAACCTGCACTGTCTTCAGAAGGACTGAGACGGAGCACAAAAACTCAGTCATCAGAAACCTGGAACAGGAAGCGACTCGGCTCAGACAGGAAGCAAAACAGTTTGGCGATGTGAAGGCTTCACATGATGAAGTCTCCAGGTTACAGCAGGAAAATGAGAGTAAAGGCGAGAGAGTAAAAATCCTGGAGCAACAGCTGCTAGAACACAAAAATATTCATGCTGACGTTCAGAGAGTTAACTTTGACCTCCAGGCTGAGGTCACAAACCTGAAAGGTGTTATCAAGGAATTAGAGGAGAAAGCAGCACTTCTAGAGAAGGAGAGCACTCTAAACCAAAAAGAGAAGACCGATATCGAGATGCCCGATAAAGAGGCTCAGCTAGCAAAGAGAGAGGCAGAACTTGCTGCGAAGGCCGCGGAGCTTTCTGTGTTCCAACAGGAAGCACAGGAGGCACGAAAGAGAGAGGTGGAGAGAAGAAGAGAGCTGCTGGCTGTAGCTGAGGAGGCCATTGCTCAAAAAGATGCAGAGCTTCAAAAACGAGAGGCAGAGATGTCCAGGTGAGTTTTATTGTGGGGTAGGTCATACCTGAGGGTAAATGTTGCTATCCTTGTAGGGTATTTCACGGCATGCGGAATGATTTGTAATCACTTCCTGGTTTGTATTCTTCCCTTTGTGTATTTAAAGGCTGAAGGAGGAGATGAAGTGTAGCAGTGAAAAGTTGTCGAGTCTCTCGCTAGATGTACAGAGGAGAGAGGACGAATCATCTGACCTGAGGGAGAAACTTGCTGACGCAAAAAAACAGATTCAGCAGGTGCAGAGGGAGGTGAGTCATTTACAGAGTCATGTTAAGAACGGTCAGAATGAAGCTTTTAGATGTTTGGATCATGACGTGTATTGTCTTATGTGTGTGTGTGTGTTCAGATCGGCTCCATGCGTGATGTAGAAAAGTCTCTAAGACAGAAGCTGAGTGATGTGGAGAAGATAAAATCCCAGCTACAGAACGAGCTCTCGAGCCGAGATCGCACCATCCAGCAGCTCAGGAGTGTAAGTACTGCTACAAGTTTTTTTTTTTCTTCTCCAGATCATCAGATCAATGTGGAAAAATATGTTAACACATTTTATTCGACACATCACACACCCGTTCATACACTATGGTTGTTTATGTGTATACCTTGTATGTTTCAACACAGTCCCGTTCATCCGAATCTAAGACCGAGGATCACGCCCATCTTTACGAGAAAGCTCTTAAAGGTATAGTACATTATTCACACACGACCCATGCGCACCTGTTCCTCCATTGTGTCAGTTGCTATGGCAACGTATGGTTAGCAGAATCTATTGGACATAGAGGCTGTGACACAGTGTGCTCGTGTATATGTGTGTGTGTGTGTAGACCTGCAGGAGCGTCAGGGTGTGATAGAGGAGATGCGTTTGGTTCTCGGTGAGCAGGAAGAGACTCAGACTCAGATGGACTTGGAGCTGGAGAACAGAGAAACTCAGATCCATCAGCTCACTCAGGGTAACAAAACTCACACACTCAATACACACAAACACACGTTTCACTTCTTTACATCTGTAAACACAATGTGTTTATTTAGAGCTGGACAACCTGAAAGAGCTGCTTCTGAAACAAAAGAACAGTAACCAGTTACATCACCATGAACCAGCACACAGTGATGACATCATACGGGCCAGAGAGGAAGCAGCGCGGGCTCAGGACACCCTGAAGGTGAGATTATAAGAGTATCTGGGTCCTAAATGACAGTGTTCACTAGATCCTAAACCATAGGATTGAAGCCTTGGCCCTGAAGAACCCCCTAAGCTAATCAGCTAATTATAACCAGTCTGCCTGAGAGAAGAAGGTTCTGCAGGACCTGGGTTTGGGAACATGTTCTGTAGCCTGAAGGGTTGCGTCCCAAATCACGCACACTATTCACTGTATAGATCACACAAATACCCAAACCACACATCCTTAAGGCTGTATAGTTCACGTAAACAAAATTCCCGTGTGAGTGTATCCTAAACCACATGCTATATTTATTGCATAGACACTGTCATTTGTCTGTTGTGGATGTGTCCTTAATTACACCCTCCATTGATTATATACTATAGTGTACATTTAACAATGTTCAGTCCCTTGTGGGTTTTGTTTCAAATTGTGTGTGTGTGTTTAGGCGGTCAGTGAGAAGCATCAGGCCGAGCGCAGGAAGTGGACGGACGAGAAGCTGGTCCTGATTGCTCAGGCAAAGGATGCAGAGGAGAGGAGGAACCAGGACATGAGACGATACGCTGAGGACAGAGAGAGACATGCCCGTCAGCACACCGAGATGGTACACATCCGCTCCTTCCACTTCCTGTGTGTGTGTGTGTGTGTTTTTTTTTTTCTTTTATTTATTTTTTATTTTTTTTAGGATTCACTGAAGGCCTGTCTGGCTGAGCGTGAGCAGGAGATGGACGGGTGGAGGAAGGAAAGAGACACACTCGTCTCAGCTCTGGAGGTCCAGCTGAAGAAACTGGTCTCCACCATCGTAGAGAAAGACCAGCAGATCATCGAGCTGAAGCGCACTGAAACACTTCGGCCACCAGAGGTCACTACAGCATATTTTAACATTATTGTTCTGCTGTCTGTGTTTGCAGTTTTGTGCACCCATGACTACTTTGACTCTCCTTCACCCCAGGATTTTATATTGAACTGTAACGGTTTAGACTGTTTTGGTTATAATTAAGTAATAATTATGTTGTGTGTAGAAAAAAAAGTTTTTTTGTTTTTAGATAAGTTTAAAGAGCTATAAAGTAATAGAATAAAGTTTAAATGGTTTCCCTGACTGTACACTTACGATGTTTCAGGAGGGTGACAATGGAGTGATGGAGCAGTTAAAAGAGAAGGAGGCGGAACTTGAACGACTGAGAGAGCAGCTCAGAGAGACAACACACACCACTACAGAGTCATCTACACAGGTCTCTCTCTCTCTCTCTCTCTCTCTCTCTCACACACACACACACACAGAACAGAGTCATTTGCACAGGTCTTACATAAATAAAAACCAAACATACACACACATCATACATACTGCGTGCCATTACATCACTGTCTGTAACCATATCAACAACCTACGGCACTACTCTGAAACAAACAGGCCGAACCCGAGCTTCTGTCACCAGTCAGGTAAAACTTTACCAGATGTGCATAAATTTGCATCTTCATGTATATTAAATAGAAGTCTGGTAGAGTCACGGTTGCAGGCTTTTAACGCACATTGAAGATGTGTTGCAAGATGGAAATGTATTTCAATAGAAGCACATTTTTCCTCCCTAATTGTAATTTTATGTGCTGGGCTTAAAGTTATCTTGGCAACGGTGACCAAGGAAACAGCGTTTAGCAACAATGTTGATATGTTTAGGCATTTTGCTGGTTTGTTAATATTAAAGTCAATTTATGCTTGGAAAAGGAAAACATGTTCAATAGTTTAGGATGAAGATGATGGTGCTCTTCCTTAGGGTTCCTGCAGCAGCGGCCCATCCGTGTTGGACTCGTCGGTCATCTCCACGGAAACTGGTCGGTGTTCTCGGTTTCCGCGGCCTGAGTTGGAGATCTCGTTCAGCTCCCTGCATCCTGAACGCTTCCGACTAAAACGTCCCGGAGACAGCGGAGAGATCACCGTCAACGTTTCACACACACGCAAGAGGAAGAGCAGCGAGGTGAAGAGGGTAAGGGGGATACACATGTGCACATATACACACACACACACACACACACATACAAGACGAATAGCAGCACAGTGAATGAGGTGAGGAGATACACATGTTCACCCACGCATACTGACACAACACGCAAAAGAGAGAGCGTGGAAAGGGTGAGGAGATGCACTCACACACATACAGTACACGTAAGAGGAAAAGCAGCGAGGTGGATAGGGCGAGGAGATAAATGTTTCACACACACACACACACACACACCCACAACTGATGAATCTGTTGTGTATATGATGAGTGTATGAGTATTCCTGCGGTGTCGAGGTCGGTGTCACAGCACAAAAATGTGTTCTCTTATTCAGCTCATTTGCATGAAACTAATTTGCATATCGGTCAGCATTAAAGCACAAAAAGGTAATTGATTGGGGGACACTCATTTACATATTTGCATATTAATGCGAATGAGCTCAGCACACAGTATAACACATTAATATTTATGAGGCTCTTTTGCATATTAGTGCTGCGGATCCCAGAAAATATTATTTCATTGCCTAGAATGCTTATTTGTTTATTAATGAGAATAATTATAGGACACAAAGTAATATTTCAGTCAGTCAGTAAGCTGATTGAAGCTCATCAATATTCGTATTTTAGAATAAACAAAGCGTATGGTAAAGGTTTAGGGAGGGCTAAAAGGGGCCATTTGCATATTTCAGGTGTGGGGTGAATATTGCAAAAGCGTGATTAGTATCACAGTTACAGTGAACAAATGGCATCTGGAACTTTATATGTCATTAGTATGATAAATGTACCAACACTGTGGCACGTGCACACACATATATATATACACACACACACTCACACCTCCAGAGTGTCCATGCTGATTCTCATTGTGGGAGTCACAGGCGTTTATTGACGATTTGACGAGTTCTTGCGCCTCCTCCGCACTGTGCTAAGCTCAGCAACTGATAAGATGATTCACTGTGTGTGTGTGTTTGCTTTGTGTTCTTTAAGAAGTGAGGCAGCATCAGAAAGAGCAAAGTGAGACCCAGCGCGGCTCCTCAGGTATCTGTTCGGCTTTTTTAAACGCCTCCTGGAGTGATTTATCTTAAGCGTACAGCTGCTTTGAGGCTTTTAAACAAAAAGCTTCTATACACACAAACAAGAAATAAAATAACATACTGTAGCTTTAGGCAGCTACACAACACCATTATAAGGAACACTTATAAGTATTATCACACCAGCTGCAGTCTAGAGCAGGTGAATACTTGCACACTGCAGGTAGGTAGTACAGTATTTATGGGTGGATAGATACAGTACGTCACTAGAGGTAAATAAGGGGTAGTAAAAGAGTGGATGTTTGGCCAGATTGGTGGATGTATTGCCTTTTAAAGTTTTGGTCAATGAGAATCAGCTACAGATTTATCTGGAAGGTGACCTTGGGTGACCAGAAAGGCGGCTATATAAATAAAATGTATTATGGTTATTATAATTATAATTATTTTAGTGGGCAGATTAACAAGTTTTCATAAAACAATTATTTCTAAATCTTTTATTGTGGTTTAGATTTATTACAAAATTGGTAATGTTAATTAATTGTCATTAAACAGTGTGTAATTAGAAGAGTAATGTAGCCTCTGCTTTCAGCTCCTTACATTTTAAAAAAAAGTCAAGTGAAAGTCAATTTAAGCTCAAATATATCTCTTGGGATTTAAAATTCTTAGCAAATGAACACTTTAAGGTGTTCTACAGCACCCCCCAGAGGCAACAGCAAACGTCCTACAGCCTAGTAGTGCATCTGTCTAGATAAGTTACAGGCAGTCCGAATTTAACTACGACTACTGACATACAGACTAGGACACTTAAAATAATTTACATGAATTTTTAAATTTAATAAAAGACATAAACCAAAATTATAAAAAGTAAAACTGCTGATCACTCCTAACAGAATACTCCATTCCATAATTCTTCATCATCATCATCACTATCTTATTAGTGTGATATTTAATCAATTTACACTGGGTGAATCTGTGGGTTTACATCTCAGAAAGTAATGATCTAAAATAATATTTTAGTTTTTTGTGGAGGTTTTGATGGATGATTGGATGGAAGAAGGGTTTGATAAATGGGGGATGACTAGAGAATTTGATTGATGAATGGAGGGTTTGATGGATGGTGGGTTTGGTGGCAGCTTTTTAACTTTTAGCTTAATGATATATGTGAATAAACAAAAGATTGTTCATTGCATCATTCATTCTTATTTATCATAACCATGTTACCAGCAGCTCACACATGTACAGTAATAAGAAAAGGAAAGCATCACCTCTTTCACTCTTCTAGGTGTTTATTGATTAGAGCCTTAATCACACTTGTATGCTCATAAACATCTATAAACTACATCAAAAGCTCATGTGACAACAAACAGTAGATTTTAACATTCAAACAATGCTTGATAAAAAAAGGCAGCCTGCAGAAACCAGGTGAGGAAAAAGTAAGTATACTCGTATCCCAGTAACAGTTTAAGTCTCATATGAAGTTTTGGAGAAATCTTGTGCTCTTCTTTACAGCCCTGCTTCAGATCATTTAGTATTTAGTATGTACAGCTCACCTAAGATCCCACCACAGAATTCCACAGGAGCTGAGGTCTGGATTTGGCCATTCCAAAACCCTTTTTTTTTTCCCATTCTTAAAACAGTCTAATGTTGATTTGGTGGTGCACCACTGCCTTGCTACATGACTTCTGCTCAGGTTAAGCTACCAGACAGATTGGCTCATGTTTATCTAAAAAATAAACTAGGGTAATTATTTTCTTACTGACTACTGGAACTCCAGCCCAAATCCTTACCCCTCCACCACCATGTTTCATGGTTGGTATGTACTTGGGCACTTGAGGTGATGCATTGTATTTGGTTTTAAGCCAGATTGTTCTGTTGACCAATCATCTGCACATTATTCTCATCAGAACTTTTTTTTTCTTCAACCTTTGCATTAGAACTATACATACTAACAGCTGTGCTGTTATGAACATAAGCACTTATTTAATGTGCCCCCAGCCATACTGTACATCACATTATGTAGCACTTGGGATTTTTTTCATATAACTGAGCAGTTAACCGTGTCATCTTGGAACGAGTTTGCTGGCACGCTTGCTTCTCTGAGAGAAAAAAACTTTAGTCCTAAAGTATTTTTCTTAGTGTAACCTGGTGACGTTTATATTGTTCAGAGATGGCCTTATGATCCTTCCCAGATTGATGAGCAGTAACGGTTCAGGAGAGGTCATCGCTGATGTCCTTTCTTCAGACTATGATATAGAGACATGTGAGAGCTCCAGAATACCAAAATTTTGCATGCTACACGTGCTCTCAGGAGGAACACTAAACATGGCTACATATGGAAATTCGTTGTTTTTCTTGTAGTCACTTGTGGTTGTGTATTTAAAGATGTTAGAGAGTAGCACAGCATCATTGTAAAACCCTAGAGCTAAAAAAAGGGTGTTCTTTCTTTTTCTCATGAGCTCTTTTTTTCTCAGGATGGGGTGGAGAGTGAGAACAAGAGGAATATGAGGTGTAAGAAAGCTCCTGGTCTCCCTGCGCATCAGGAGGAGGAGGTGAGACAATTATTTCACTCAATATTGATATGATACGGGGGTGCTAATTAAATTAAATTAAAGATAGAGAAAGAAGTCATAGCAGTACAACATCTGAGGAAACAATGGACAAGAATAATAATGATCTGAGACTAGCAAAGGTGATTTAAAACTTTACCTGTTGAACCTGCTTTGAGCTTTTGATTTAACTTAAAACATATTGGTCAATAATTTTAATATTATTTATATATTTAAACATGGTATTAATGGTCGTAATTTTTTTTTTTACATTAATAATAGAACAGTAAAGAACAGAGAAGCAGCTCTGACCACAGTCTGATCTCAGAACATTTAAAGCCTTAGGAACCATTAGGCTTTTACATAGGACCCTATAACAACCTGTTTAATCTTCTTTATTATTTACTAGATATGCCCACAACTTCGTTTGCGTGGAATTTCATAGCACTAAAATTTTTACATGTTGTGAAGTGTGTGAAATGAAGATGTGAGATTTCAATTGCACGCTCATGAGCGCATAATACAAAAAATGTCAATCAAGTTCCACCAAATACATGTGTTAAAGCCCTATTTAAATATGTTTAGTAGTTTTTATGTGAATCGTGTAAAAACAAACAGACAAAAATTCCCAAAACACTCTTGATGTGTTCTATTACTCGTCTTGCGGCCCCCCTCCCCAAATGATTTTTTGCAAATATCTTCAATGTGAAGACAAAGCAAACTTTACAGTGCTATTATACAGTATGTACAGTATGTAAAAAAAAAAACAAATTTCTTCATTCGTTAATTTGTGCAATGTGGTTTGACACTCAGATGGCTCCGGCGCTAGTCGGGAAAAGTTCCCATGATTCCGAGTCGAGTCTGCGAGGGAAAAAGGAGGGAAAGTTGCAGAAGATTGGAGATTTCCTAAACAGCTCTCCAACATTCCTGGGCAGTAAAGGTGAGAGAGGGCATGTTTGGTACTTTTCATATAATAACATGTCTTTCTCCCGCTTTCTGTTTTCTGGTTTTATCTCTTTCTCTATCTTTACATCTTCCTGTCTGTCTCACAGACTTTCTCTTTGTCTCGCTTTGCGGCTGTCTATCTGTCTCAGTTTGGCTGTGTGTGCGTCCCAGTTTGTATCACTTTCTTTTTTTCTCCTCTCTCTCTCTCTCTCTCTCTCTCTCTCTCTCTCTTGGTCTACCTCTGTTACTGTGTGACTGTTTTTAAACATCTGTCTTTCCTTATGTCTGTCTGCTTGTCTCTCTATCTCTCTGTGCCTATCTGTCTGTTTCTCTGTCTGTCTGTCAAGATTCAAAGGGGCTTTATTGGCACAGAAAAATAACAGGAGTAGATAAAAAAATAGTATAGAAAGAGTAATAATAAATAAATGTATATAAAATAAAAGAGTACATATATTTAGTCAAAGATCAAGTGACTCTCGTGAATGTTATTAAAAGAATTTGTTCATTAAAAATATTAAATATTAAAAAAAAATTTCATTAAAAAGACGGAGACTAGCACAGATGAGACACACTACACACACAGCCCAGTGAGCTGTACAATATCCATAAATCTTTTTTTACTGTGAAACACTTAAATAATATAAACGTACACGCAACCAAAAATGCACAATACACACAAAAACAGCTGACACTAATCTATGAGTAAAAACACCCCAGTTCTGGAATAATTGGAACAAACTTAAAAGACAGAGAGTATGAAGAACTGGCTATTTAAAATGGGGATATCTGGACAAGGCATTTCCAAACACTGTATAGAAACATCAGACACAAACTAAGAGCAAAATTGTATCAAGAGGAAGCTGGAAGAACTGGAACTGGCTATTAAAACCCAGTAGACTCTGTGATTACTGAGCAGGAACATAATCCTAATCCTTAGGACCTGACAGGATCCTGAATGAAATGATCAAACACACCAGTTTTGAATTCCAATCAGCCATTTTAAAACTTTTTGGATTTTTCCCCGATTTTCTCCCTGAATTTAGTCGTATCCAATTCCTCCCCGTTACTAGGGGGCTCCCACATTAAGCTTCTACTACCACTCCGTCTATCACGCGTTTCCTCCGACCCACGTGACGTCACCGACCGCATCTTTTCAAACTGCTTGCTCACGCACCATTGGGGGCAGCGTAACGCACTCGGAGGATAGCGCTATCTGCTCCTTCTGCTTGCGTGAGTTCAAGACCCCAATACTTACAGAGGCATTTGTGTGAACAGTAACCTGGGGAAGATCATGTGAAGCATAATCAGTGCACTCCAAAACCTCTTTACCAAGCACAATGTTTTGAGTAAAAACGGATCGTATTTCTACCAAAATACTGCAGAGTTGATCAGGCTTACATGCCACACACTCTCACTGAAAAATGTGTCATTTAAAATAATTCTAAAATGCCAGTTTTCTTGATTTCAGAAAGGCTTTTGACTCCATTTGGCCTGTTCTATAGAGTGTTCGAGAGTGGCACAGGGGGTAAAACATATGATCTCATTTAAACCATGTATACAGGAAACAAGTGCAGAATAAGAATTTGCAACAAACAAATAGTTTTTTAAAAATAAATTTACTTAGGACTAACAATGAACTCCACTGGAAACTTCAACCTTCCAGTAAATGAATTGAGGGAAAAAGCATGCAGAAGCTTCTATGCAATTAAAAGACAAAGAAATTCCACTTAGAATTTGGCTCAAAATATTTGAATCAGTAAATGAACCCATTGCCCTATATGGCAGCGAAGTGTGGGGCTTGCTCACACACCAGCAATTGAACAAATGGGACAAACATCCAATTAAGATTCTGCATGCAGAGTTATGCAAAATGATTTTAAGTGTTCAGAAACACCACAAATTATGCATCCAGGGCAGAATTAGGTCGATGTTCATGTACTGATAAAAATACGATAAAGGGCAATTCAGTTCTGGAAACACCTAAATGAAAGAGAGCCACTTACACCATGTCCGTCTTTAAACATCTGCCTTTTGTTATGTATGCCTGTCCGTCTCTGTCTCTCTTTTTTTTCTCTGTCTATTTGTCTTTCACTCTGTACCTGTCTCTCTCTCTCTCTCTCTCTCAAACTCTGTCTCTCATAAACACACATACAGTACTGTGTCTGTTTATCTCACTCTGTCTGTCTCTTTCTCAGATTTGTCTGTTCCTCTTTGTCTTTCTGAAAGCTTGATTTTCCCCTATGCCCAAACCCCAGCCCCTGGATGTAGGGCCGGTCCCAAGCCGAGATAAAATGTGAGGGTTGTGTCAGGAAGGGCATTCGGCGTAAAACTTGTGCCTTTCTGTATGTCTGACTTTCTTCCCTCTCCTCTCTCTTTTTTTGTAGCTAAGAGGATTATGGGATTGATGAGTGGAAGGTCTCCAGATGAAGGTGGCTCGTCTCTGAGTCTGACACGCTCCAAACGAAAGATCAACATCTCGTCCCCTATGAATATCTCCGCTAACCAGGTAAACACATACACACACACATATATCATTCCATTTTTCCCTGATATATATATATATATATATATAGTATATATATATATATAGTGTCGTTCCATTTTTATCTGCTATATACTGTGTGTATATATATATATATATATATATATATATATATATATATATATATATATATATATATATATATATATATATATATAAAACACTGAATTGTAACCCGCAGTTTATCAGTCGTGACACGGAGGAGAGAGAAGATCAGATGAACATCAAGAAACGACTTCGCACCAAAACCCCGAAGTAAAAGTTTCTCCTCCATAGTTATGACATCATCACTACAGCTGCTTACTGTCTCCTCCTCTCAGCAGCACTTTTTATTGCACAAGTTTATTTTACATGACTTTATACTGTATTAAAGATCAATCTGTTAGATCTGACTGACTTTAATGAAGACTTTAGATTTTATTTTATTATCTCTAACACTAATGAGAATTAAGCTATATGGGGATCTTTTTTAATTTAACTTTTTTGGTGGTATGTTTAATTTGTGACATTTATTCAGTCTGTCTGGATGAATAAATGTAAATACCCCACACACACTGAGTCTGGATTTTGATTGGTGCAATTTATGATCGTTTTAATAGTAAAAGCAGACACTGTATGTAAACTGAGTTAACATGGATGGAGATGTTATTAAAGGTTCGGCCAGTATATTTGCTGTTTGTGATACATTTACTTTTAAGGAGTGAAAGTTAAAAAGTATACTTTAATAAAACTACTCAAAGTACATATACTTATGTATAGTATTAAAGTATATGTACTGAGTTACCTAGGAAGTTAGTTAGGAAAGGAAGGAGTCTACATTCTTAGATGTAAAACTTTAACTATAAACTCTCTCACATCTTCAGAACAGACGAGTTTACTCTAGACTGGTAAGGGAACGAGAGTTTAAAGCTGCTATAATGCAAGTGACGATAGGAACTCGCTTTTTAGAAAAGTAAATGTAAGTAAATGGATAAAAGCTTCACTGTATAAAAGTTTTCTGTGGTGTAAGAGGAACACTGGGTTTCAACCTCAGCTGAAATGATCGTTAGTTGTTTTTTATTTTTTTCTATGATGATGTGTAAAATCTGATGCTTATCTTTTCTTCTGCTGGTTGAGGAAGAAACAGTGATACAAAAAGTCAGGTCAGCACCGAGACGAAAAGAAGACCGATAAAGATCCTCTACAAGTCTTTCTTTTCTCCTCCACAAACTGATCTAAGATGGACAGATTGTAAAAGTAATAAAGTGATTGTTTGTTTGTTACGGCGGATGACAGGAAGTGAGTAGAGATGACTCACAAGCTCTAAGGCGTGCCAGAAGTGTGGGGTCGGGCGACGAGGACAAAATGGAGGTGCGAGATCTTAGTGTGTGTGTGTGTGTGAGAGAGAGAGATGAGAGGAGGATGAGGGACATCTGTCATGGGAAAGGCAAATAAAAAAGACAACTTACATACATGACAATTATACAAACCAAACCATGAACCAACATTCTTTAGAAATGTTTGTCCATATTGATAGGATAGCATCTTGCAGTTGATGGAGATTTGTGGGATGCACATCCAGGGCACGAAGCTCCCGTTCCACCACATCCCAAAGATGCTTTATTGGGTTGAGATCTGGTGACTGTGGGGGCCATACAGTGTACAGTACAGTGAATTCATTGTCATGTTCAAGAAACCAATTTGAAATGATTCGACCTTTGTGACATGGTGCATTATCCTGCTGGAAGTAGCCATCAGAGGATGGGTACATGGTGGTAATAAAGGGATGGACATGGTCAGAAACAATGCTCAGGTAGCTCGTGGCATTTAAACGATGCCCAATTGGCACTAAGGGGCCTAAAGTGTGCCAAGAAAACATCCCCCACACCATTACAACACCACCACCAGCCTGCACAGTGGTAACAAGGCATGATGGATCCATGTTCTCAGTCCGTTTACGCCAAATTCTGACTCTACAATTTGAATGAGAAATCGAGACTCATCAGACCAGGCAACATTTTTCCAGTCTTTAACTGTCCAATTTTGGTGAGCTCGTGCAAATTGTAGCCTCTTTTTCCTATTTGTAGTGGAGATGAATGGTACCCGGTGGGGTCTTCTGTTGTTGTAGCCAATCCGCCTCAAGGTTGTGCGTGTTGTGGCTTCACAAATGCTTTGCTGCATACCTCGGTTGTTACGAGTGGTTATTCAGTCAAAGTTGCTCTTCTATCAGCTTGAATCAGTCGGCTCATTCTCCTCTGACCTCTAGCATCAACAAGGCATTTTCGCCCACAGGACTGCCGCATACTGGATGTTTTTTCCTTTTCACACCATTCTTTGTAAACCCTAGAAATGGTTGTGTGTGAAAATCCCAGTAACTGAGCAGATTGTGAAATACTCAGACCGGCCCGTCTAGCACCAGCAACCATGCCACGCTCAAAATTGCTTAAATCACCTTTCTTTCCCATTCTGACATTCAGTTTGGAGTTCAGGAGATTGTCTTGACCAGGACCACACTCCTAAATGCATTGAAGCAACTGCCATGTGATTGGTTGATTAGATAATTGCATTAATGAGAAATTGAACAGGTGTTCCTAATAATCCTTTAGGTGAGTATATATTACACACATACATTCTTATTTTAAAATGGATTAATTTCATTTTTTCCTCAGAATTCTACACACATAATGACAGTATGAAAAAAGTTTACTTGAGATTTTTGCAAATCTATTAAAAAAAAGAAAAATTAGAAAGCACATGTACATAAGTATTTACAGCCTTTTCCATGAAGCTCAAAATTGAGCTCAGGTGCCTCCTGTTTCCCCTGATCATCCTTAAGATGTTACTGCAGCTTAATTGAAGTCCACCTGGGGTAAATTCAGTTGATTGGACATGATTTGGAAAGGCACACACCTGTCTATATAAGGTCTCACAGTTGACAGTGCATGTCAGAGCGCAAACCAAGCATGAAGTCAAAGGAATTGTCTGTAGACTTCCGAGACAGGATTGTCTCGAGGCACTAATCTGGGGAAGGTTACAGAAACATTTCTGCTGCTTTGAAGGTCTCAATAAGCACAGTGGCCTTCTTCATCTGTAAGTGGAAGAATTTCAAAACCATCAGGACTCTTCCTAGAGCTGGCCAGCCATCTAAACTGAGCGATCAGGGGAGAAGGGCCTTAGTCAGGGAGGTGACCAAAAACCTGATGGTCACTTTATCAGAGCTGTAGAGGTCCTCTGTGGAGAGAGGAGAACCTTTCAGAAGGACAACCATCTCTGCAGCAATCCACCAATCAGGCCTATATGGTAGAGTGGCCAAAGAGTCTCATCAGACCTGAGAATTTTGTTTCTCATTGTGTGAGACTCCTTCAGGTGCCTTCTGGCAAACTCCAGGCGGGCTGCCATGTGCCTTTTACTAAGGAGTGGCTTCATTCTGGCCACCCTACCATACTGGTTCTCCTCTCTCCACAGAGGACCTCTGCAGCTCTGACAGAGTGAATCTTATAAAGTCTTGAATTAAGCTGTGTACATTGACTTCCTCAACATCATAAACTGCATTATGCAACTTAATCAGACACCAGTATCAGAAAGTCTGTTTGGTGTAATGAGTGCTGTGCGGTTTCACAGCTACTTCTGGTGTGAGATCAGACTGTTAGCTCACTGGTGACTTCATTTTTAAGCATAATCATGTTTTGTATTTTTTCACTTGTTCCAGGGGAACTGAAAAATGGCACAATAGCTTTAGTTTTAGTTACCATACCATACCATAAGCCCACTGCTGCAATCCACCTGCAAAGAACTTACTCCCACCTACCATGTTTTTTTGTTATTACATTTAAAAGAATTTTTAATTGCTGTGATATTTACCAGACCTTGGTGAGATGTACTGAACTCGTGTTTCACGGTTAATGGGGTTAAGGTGAAGGAGACTCACTAACGGACGGTGGATTACAGTTTCTCTTTTTCAGTTCGAATGATAAATCATCTTTGTCTCCTGCTCTTGCTATGTGTGTGTGTGTTATAACGTCCATTTCTAACGCTTTTAACACCTCAGACGCTTCACGCACTCCCTCCGAGAGCGGCTATGTGCATAATGGACATGTTAATGAGACACGGTCGTCTCCTTCAGCGTGAGACACAAAGCAGAATATTAATCTTCACTTACATCCACTCAGCCACACTGCTCGTTGATCTGTTCTTCTTTTATCTATCATTCTTAGACTTGTATGTGTACACTAACATCGCCTTAATTAAATTGGTTTACTGCAATAATTAATACTTATGTAGGATCAGGAACAGCATGAAGATGGAATTCACTGAAGTTCATTGATGAATACATTCAGTAATGTTTATTAGTATTAGTGTATTAGTAGTTTATAAGTATTTGTTTTACATAACAATAATATGCATGAACCAATATTATCAATTTTTTAACAGTAGCATATATTAACATACAACTACAAGCGCTGTGCCACTGTCCAAATACTTATGGATCAAGATGTTGATAGTGTGACTGTTACATTCCAAGCTTTCAGTAATACTAGAAAACATTTTAAATTTGTTACCGTCTGTCTATGAACGCATTTTTATTTGGGGTGCGAATTATGAGAAATATTTTATTTTATTCCACTATATCTTTTATCACTAATGTCACAGAACAGAGGTCTGAGACACTGAGACGAACGAAACACTGAAAGACCAATAGATGCGCTGCTAAGCTTGGCGTGAGTCTGAGTAGACTGCTCAGCTAGTACACAAACGGAACTTCACTCATATTTGAGGATTTTAAACTTAAAAACAAACGGCCCTGATCGCTCTTCCCACACTTCAGTCTAATGATGTTTTGTCTTAGTGGAGTCGGTGCGGTACAGTGGCTTAGTGCTAACAAGTCTAATGCTAACTAAGCACTAACAAGTCACCTTGCACCTTCAGGGTCCATGTCTGATTCTTGGCCAGGTTCGATTCCCGCCTCTGTGTGCATGCAGTTTGCATGTTCTCCCCATGTTTGGTGGGTTTCCTCCGGGTACTTTTCTCCCACAGGAAGGGTCCTAGGTCTCCAGGGATAGGCTTCAGGCCCCCCTGACCCTGCTGTATACAGGATAAAGCGGTATAGATGATGAGACAGTAGATAAGTGCAGTATCTCTAGTTACTCAAGTAATCGGCAGAATTCCTACACATGGCTGAATATGGGGTGAAGTATTTCTATGAAGCATGAGATTAAATATTAACACCGGGAAACGAGCTGTAGTTTAGTTCATGCAATTTACCATGTAAATATATATATATTTTTTATATTAATATTTTTTATATCGTTTTCAGTGTCAAGATTTGGAGATTCCTGAGTTCCTGAAAAAAGTTGCTGTGGTGCAAATGATCTTTGCCTGAGCCGCTGCTGATGTTTTAATATTCTTCGCAGAGTGTTTCTGTCAAACCAGTTCATTATTTATTTTATTTTATTTTATTTTATTTTATACTTTATTCTCCTGCCACAGAGACGTAATCTGGATTTTACAGTTTTTAAAAAGCTTATTTGGCCGTGCATCAACACAAACTTCCATTAGCCCTATGAGTGATTAAAACAAGAGTGTGAGTTTGTGTGAGTTGTCGTGTTAGAGAGAATCAAACACAGACTTGCAGTGTATAAAATTGTCATGAAAGTTATAATTGAAATGACAGATTTTCTGCACAGCCTCAAAACTTTCATCTGTAAATGTATCATTTATTCCCGCGACCTTTTGTTCCAGACGCTAATAAATCTCGCACATTTTATTTTTCCTTATTTTGAGTATAGGCTTATTGTTAAAGTCTTAATCCCTCAATTTATTCTTCCTTCGTTAGTGGTTTAATGTTTGCCTTTCTCAGGCGAGTTTTACTGTAGTTTTGGGTTTAATGCTCGTAGATTTGTCTTATAAACCACGCTTCACTGATCGCAAACATCACGTTAAACCTCTGCTCTGATCATTAGGGTTGGATTTGCGGTACAGCAAATAGTCTCACACACACACGTGGAATATGGAATTGTTAACATTTAGGGGCGAGTGTCTGAATGTCTAAGTAAACGAGCAGGCTCTGATTTCATTCCACAAGTAATTAATCAACTTTAAAAAAAAAAAAAACTCTTGAGCTTGGTGAACTCTGAGTGGATTTGTGTGCTCACGCAGTAACGTCTAGTGCACCATCAATACACAGGCGATACATCAAAACTAATTACATGTAGTCAATTACATGCAACTTTGTTGTGATATTAAACTTTTTTTGATTTAGATAAAAAAAAAAAATATTATACAGAGCATGTGGGTATAGTGAGTGAGTCATTATAGCTAGGGTGTGAATATAGTGAGTGTGTGATCATAATGAGTCTAATTATACCAAGTGTGAGATTATACTGAGTGTGTGATTATAGTAACAGTGTGAGTATAATGAGTGTGTGATTATAGTGGGAATGTGAGTATAATGAGTGTGTGATTATAGTGGGAATGTGAGTATAATGAGTGTGTGATTATAGTGGGAATGTGAGTATAATGAGTGTGTGATTATAGTAACAGTGTGAGTATAATGAGTGTGTGATTATAGTGGGAATGTGAGTATAATGAGTGTGTGATTATAGTAACAGTGTGAGTATAATGAGTGTGTGATTATAGTGGGAATGTGAGTATAATGAGTGTGTGATTATAGTAACAGTGTGATTATAGAGATGATACTGTATGATTATAATACTGTACATTTGTAATTATAGTGAGTGTGTGATTATAGCCAGTGTGTGATTATAGTGAGAGTGTGGGTATAATAAGTGTGTGATTATAAAGAATGTGATTATACAGATGATACTGTATGATTATAATATATTTCTAATTATAGTGAATGTGTAGTTATATCGAGTGTATGATTATAGCCAGTGTGAGATTATAGTGAGTGTGAGATTATAGCGAGTGTGAGATTATAGCGAGTGTGAGATTATAGCAAGGGTGTGATTATACAGAGTGCATGATTATGGCTAGGGTGTGATTGTAGTTAGTGTGTGATTACACAGAGTGTGAGATTATAATGAGTGAGTGATTATAGCGAGTGTGTGATTATAGCGAGTGTTTGATTGAAACTTTTCCTCTTCCTCTCAGACTCTATCTCTCTCACACCACTCTCCTCTCCTTAATTAACAGGTCAGTGATCTTTTAACTTTTTTCACATCTTGTTTCCATGACCACTCAGACATCACAAGTTTAATCTTTATTTAGGCAGACAAGTGCAAATTGCAAATCGAACTTTCTGAAATGAGTGTGAGTGTGTGGTGGATTATTTCCCGTGTGTCAGCGAACGTCTTTGTGCCAGTTCCAAACAAACTCCAGAGTTACCTGAGGACAGCTTTGTGAAAGTAACTTTAATCTTTAAGAAGAAGACGAATGTATCGTTTTTCTACTTGTCTTCCTCCCGTGTGGCATTTCATATTGTAATCTCTCCATCACAGAAAGTCTTTCCTCTTTATTGTTACTGTTCTCGAGTCGGACTGTTTAACAGTTTAATAAAAGTGTCAGAGCTGTGAGAGCCGTCATTGTCATCGTCATTGTAAAAGGGAATGAGTGAGAGATAAAAACACGTAAAAAATAAAAGAGCTGAGGAGGAAGGAGAATAAAACTGAAAGGACAGATAAGAAGGACAGAAGGAAAAAAGAAAGAGCATGCTGGAATCTAAAAAGATGTAGAGAGCAAACAGAGAGATAAAGGAAGAGAAAAGAGTGTGATAATAGCAAGAAGTGTGTGATTCTAACAGCAAAAATATATTAAAAAAATTATATCATAAAATATAGTTCACATTTCTACATATTATATTTTAATGTAATGGGTAATTATGCCCAATAAATTATAATATCATTAATTCTCATAATGGTATTATCAATCATAATAATAATAAATGGCATATCCCCATATTAATATTTAGATACTTGTATATTTATTTTTATACTTTTACATTTCCATCAAGTTAAAAATTTTTTATTGAAAATATTGCCAGAAATGTATATTGTGTGTATATATATATAGTATTAGTAAAAGTTGAACTAAATCACAAACTTTTTAAAATTATAATGTCTCAGTGTTTAAATGATTCCATTTAATTTCTAAATAATGAGGTACAGATTGATTTAAAAAAAAAATCATTTTAAGCAGAAACCTTTGGTGAGAATTTAAGGCTGTTTTGATGAGAATAGAGGATGAAGATGTAAATAAGCACTGAATTACTGACAGTGTTATGTTTTGCTTGTCACCTTGAAATATTTTTGACCTGAATGGTATTTTATTGAAGCCTTTGTCCCGAGACAGATGCAACCGGAGGCATTGAGTTTTTGGGTTGTCCATCTGTACAGCTCTTTATTGAAAAGCAATTTCTCAGAAATGCCTTTAAGGAATTTATTCAAAAATAAATAAAATATATGGTTAAGTATAGACATGACATTTAGTGAATGTCATGTTAAAATAAAATATATTATGTAATATGATACAACTTAAAACAGTATAAGATAAAAAAGTTACATTGTATTGTATAAACACACCACAGATTATCTACAGTATATAATCTGAAATAATATGGTACATATCATGGTGTGGGTAAATAAAAGCACAGTACAGTTAAGATACAGTACAAAAATGTATTCGTAAAAGTATAGTACACTCTATGTGTGTGTGTGTGTGTGTGTGTGTGTGTGTGAACCACGAGTTGGAATGCCACACTACAAACCTATACACACTGCAACATAGTTGGGGAGCAAAGCCACACACTGCAGAAGTCCTTCGCCTTCTTTAGACTTTACGTTCTGCTACACAATTTACAGGTATGTTTTGGGGGTCACAGTCTTGGAGAGAAATTAAGCTGTCTCAACACAACCTTAAACTTTTTTCAGACTTTTGGCATGACAGTCCAATCTAAAAATAAAAAAAATGAATAAGGTTAATGGAAAGTTCACGGGTGTACGGCCTTGTTTAAAATGTTTGCACCATCCAAATGTTTTACTGCATCTAAAAGTCTCATCATGGTACTATACTTGAAGTGTAAATGTCAATCACTTTCACGTCTACATTCACCAATTTCATCCCAGATTGGCTGGTTTAAACTCAGCTGTGATAGCTGATGCATGCAGGTTTAAAATTCACGACCATCATGATGCTGTGCCAACAGAGAAAGAAACACCGCTGATGCCTTTTTCACAGCATGGGCAGATTCACAGGAAGCCACAGGATTATTGGGATCATGTAACAATTGACTACAGGAGTGATCCATCAGACCCTGGAGTTTTTGCAGGTTCTCAGGTGAATTTGAAAAGGTTTTCCTGATGTACAAACTACTATCAGATGAAATTCACCAGACAAGATGTCCTTGTTTCCTAACGTTCTTAATTTCTTAGTATTTTAAGGGTTTTAACTACTTTATATTTATACTTGCTATTCCTTTCCAACTCCTGTGCATTTCTCACACCCTTGTGTTTTCTTCTTTGAACTTTTCAGAGATGTCGCTTCTCTATTGTCTGGGAAATGATACGCCATTGTTTTCCTCTGTTATAATAATTTATGTTCTCTGTGTATGTGTGTATATGAGTGTGTAATCTGATTAATTTATTTGCATAGGATGTTGTGTTTATAATCTGATCAGAAAAGCACAGCAGCTAAACAATAAGCGATGCTGAAGTGTAATCACATTCACATAACTGATATGATCGAGGATCACAAATGAGTGTGTGAGTGGGTGTAGTGTTCATGCTGAGGTTAAGCAGTTGGACAAGCTGTGTGTGTGTGTGTATGTCTGTGTGTGTTTGTCAATGGGGATTTTTTTGTGAGAAAGTTATTAAATATTGGCACTGGGGAAAGAAAAATGCTACTAAATAAAGCACACAGTACTACTACTAAATATAATATATTAATATATATAAATTTTATAATATAATATTATTATTATTATTATTATTAACAATATTTTTAAACTAAAATATTAATTAAAATATTAATAATATTAGATTATTAAATACTTTTTATTTTCATTTTAATAAGAATTTTGGCCGGGGTATTGATAGTGTTTATTTTTCAGATTTATTTAATTGTATAATTAATTGACAACCAATAGGGCACACAGACCAAAGCACAAATCTGGCTGTACAAAGGTCTGAACACAAGGGCACTAACAGTGCGTCTCAACTCCAGTGCTGCTTCCTTCAAAAGATGCTTTGATGACCAATTGATCAATTATCCTGATTGGTCAGAAAATAAGGGGTTATTAAAACTGCTCTGACAGTAACTCAGGTTTGTTAATGTTATTGTCCCACATGTTTTACTGGAGCAATGAAATGTTTGTGTATGAGCGCTTACTCTAACAGCAGTAAAGTTACTGATGGTTGTAAATGTAAATATAAGGTAGAAATTCCATCATCATTACATCATTATATCAAATACAGGTTCCCCAAATGTCTCTATACACAGCGCGGAAAACAACAAAAAAGCCAAATGTTTTTGCTTTATTTTTACATAAAGATTTTTGCACTTAGCTTATATTAAATCTATACTTCAGATCTTTAAGAGAATAAATTAATTTCTTTGCATATGTAGACTTTTGCAATGTCTTATATTTAAAATCATATATATTTAAAATATAATGGATGTGACAGATGTGTTACCAGTGAAGTTACCATATACAATTCCTCATTATGCAGGGTCATGCTATTTTTTTATGCTGATCTTCAGCTTGGCATTTAAATGACACCAATCATTATGATGGACATACGATAGGTCAGGGTAATAATAATAGGGCTAGGGTAATAATACTTTTATTTAAAAAAAGTGTATACATAAAAATAGGGGAAAAAAGTTAAAGGCACATTTATTTAAACATAAAAATGTGCAAAAATTCAAACGTATTCACAGAATGTACCGAATGTTGTTCTTGGCCTGATTAAGAGATGTCTATTAACATTACTGATCTTGATTTGCAACGTAAAAATAAAAACACTGGGGGAAAAATCACAAAAGATTATTGGAAAACGTCTTGAATTTTTTTCTATTGAGCGCCTTATAAAGAGATAAAGAAGAGGGAACAAACGAGCTGAATGAAAAGAAAACTCTCGGGACAGAAGAGTTTGTCTTGATCGGTTCAATTCAGTTTAGTTTCTTTGTATAGAACATTTAACAGTGGACATTATCACAAAGCAGCTGGACAGAAATTACTTGATGATGGATGGATCACTCTATCTTTTTCTCTCAGTGAGGCTTGTATTTACAGAGAACTGGAACGATTATTTGTGGCTGCTGCTGTTTCTGCCTGTGAGCTTTCTGTGTGTTGATGATTTAATGGAGCTTTCAGGAATAATCCTTTATTTAAGCTCTTTCATTAGTTTTCTTTACAGCGAGTGTTATACAGGGTCATGCTAATTTTTTCAGATCTTTGGCTTGACATTTAAATGACACCAATCACTATGATAGACATCACTTCCTTTTTTAACAGGTGGATGACACACACACACACACACACACACACACACACAATTAGCCATCTGTTTCTTTTGAAGCTCAATGGATGAGCAGCTAATTGGATGTGAGCCATGATAACTAATTGTGAGTGTTGGTGAATGAAAGAATTATCCTCCATAAATATCTGAGAGAGAGTGAGAGAGAGAGAGACAGAGAGAGAGAGAGACTGCTAATCAGAGACAGATAGAAAGACTGATGGACAGACATAAAGGGAAAGATGGTGAGAGACAAAAATAAAATGGAAAGCGTCCAGAGAGAGAGAGAGACAGAAACAGAAATTGAGACATTCTGGATGAGTGATTCAAGGAGAAGAGAAAAAGAGAGATACAGATAAAAGAATAGAAAACTAAAGACATAGATACAGGCAAAGATACAAAAATCATCAGGGAAGTAATCAGATAGACAGAAAGATAAACAGACAGAAATACAAAGACAGTAAAGGGGTGCAGCTACAAAATGAAGAGAAACAGAGAGAAAGAAAGAGAAGGAAAGAGGGAAGAAGAATGAAAGAACAGATAATTAGAGAGACGCAGACAGGCAGGAAGACAGACCAAGTAAAAGTCATTTAGTACTGATGATGTTGAACAAAACGCGTCCCAGAATAAATATGTTTTGTGTTTATTTATTTATTGATTTATTTAATCACTCAGAGCCGCTTTCCAATGTGTGACACCAGGTCAATATGGAGATTGATGTGGGTGTAGAGTTTGTTCAGACAAACAGAACACTTAAACTGTCTTTATGTACTGTATCGATTAATCCTTAGTTTAGAGATGGAGTTTGTACAATGCTAACTTGAACGCTATACGTTTCCATTAGCTGTGTTAGTCTTGTAACTCTGGTACACGACCTCGGTCACTAACACCTTGTGGTCTTTTCACACTGGTTATTTGTTGTCTGCATTTAAATCAGATGTACCGGTTTATTTAAGAGCAACTTTCCTTTATGTTTGTCATGGATGTTTTAATTTTATGGAAAACTGTGTAGACACTGAGTCCTCCAGGGTTGAGGATTCGATTGCCTTCTCAGGTCTGTGCGCATGTACAGTAGTTTGCATGTTCGCTCCATGCATCTGTTCCGCGTGCATGGTCAGTTTCTTCCAGGTAGTTTGATTTTGTACCTGGAAGAATGTGTGTATGCGACCAAGTACAGGATAACCGCTATGAAGAACAAGTAAAAGAGTGTGTCAGTGTGCCACATTAAGTTCGAAAGTCAGCAGTGGTGCTAAATTTCTAACAACATGTTGCTGTGACCCTGATGGTGCACTAAGTTACAGCACAAGTGCCATTGTGTAAAGCAGCCCAAAAAGGAACGTCGTCTCTGTATTTTTCATTTCTTGAATTCTATCTAGTGTGACAGTGTGACAGATGGTCAGAGATGGTAGCGCTCCCAGACTCAGGTGGCTGCTTTCCTTCATTCTTCCTTCATCCCTTATCCTTTTTTTTTTGTTGATGTTAATATTTACGTCATAGATTTTTTACAAAAAAGATTATTGTGTACCTACTTTGATATTCTTTCATATCTTCTATGTTTATAATGTGTGTATATATGTTTATAAATTCAGATTGATGTTATGTATTATGTAATTGATGTAAAAAATAAAATGTTTTATAATTGCTTTGGCAACAATGTAATATTTTTTGCTAACATTCATGGCAATAAAGCTCTTCCGAAGTGGAATTGGAACTAAAGAAAATGAGACAGAGAAGAGAGATAACCCTGATCATCATTATTATCAAGTGGTTCTTTTTGGATATTTTCATATTTGCATTATGCCCCCAGTATTATTAGACATTATTATTGACATTATTAGCCCATCTTAGTACAATCACTGAAAGTTAATGCTACAGATGCTACAGCCATACCAAGACAGGTCAGTAAGTGGCAAAAATCGTACTTCAAAGTACACAGAAATTGATTAACTGAAGGACATGAAAGGGACACACATTCATTTTTCTTTAACAAATTTAATTGCAAAATTTGCACCATCCAACTGAAAAACCATAATAAATAGACATACATATTTTACATACTGTAAAAGACAGTATGGGATTACCAAAAAACATTTCTCCTTCCCTTTATTTCTTCCTTTCTGAGCATAGTTTTTGGTCCAAAACATGCAAATGGTGACCACTGAACTGAAAAACCAAAATAAATAACTGTAAAAGACATGTCTCCCTCCCACTGACAAAAAAAGGACAGAAGGAATCATGATGTAACCCAGTATGTAACCCTGTGACCCTACCCTGGAACTTAGGGAAAGATGCCTGACCAGACCTTAACTATAAAACCACCCTTATTTTAAGAGTGTCACAGAATGAAAGAGGTAATAGATTTGGTTGTGAAATGAAATACATTTACTTTGCCCCTGTTGACATCTGCACATCATAAGTTTGTACACCCCGGAAGTGACAGTTCCTCATTTATTAAAAAAATTGAACAAAACTTTAAACAATATATATTTTTTTAGTATTACAGTTTTAAAAATGATTTACGCATCAAAACACTCACACAACAATTTTTTTTGTTTTTATAGATAAATGGCAAATAGTAAATAATACAAAATGCAGTTTGGGAGCTAAAAAATCGACCAGAGTCACTAAACGGTTCTGTAGATAAATAGATTTTTAATGATGTACAGAAGTGCAGTATATTACAGTGACACTTGCACATATTTAATCCAGAACAATAATGATGATTATTTTCTGTTGTTTAAATTCATAATTTTTTTGCAGATACAGATACAGATAAAAACATTAATATTTCATCAACATTTAAGACATGCAGAATATATTTAAATTTTACCTACATTTTCAAAAAAATAAATGTAATAAAAAATCAGAATATGTTTAAAGACTGTATAAAATATCGCTGGTATAAAAAGCAGGACTGACTAATATATACAAAAGATGGTGCTGTTTTATACAAGAGGATGCACTCTATTTGCTCTGATACCGAACATCTTTTAACGTTACGCTTGCATTAGTGAGTCTCTTGAGTCTTGTCGTGTTGCTTGTGCGTGGCCTGTCTAGCTTTTAAGTAGCGGCTATATAATAAAATAACACACTAATCAGTTGTGTGATGTACATTAAACATCAGGTTTGTGCAATCTTTCTTCTCAAATTAGCTAACTCTGCTAGCTACGTACAGTATACTCACTAACGATCTCTGAAGCCTTTATTTTTGTGTAGAGTGAGGAACTGAAGAATGCAGGACAACTAGAATTGGTCTGTGAACTGCTCAAGCCAACTGTTTGAGTTTAGTGTTGTGTTTAATCTGTTGCTGCTACTGAAATCTCACGATCTGTGTCATGCACACGTGAAGAAGCACTGACCGATCACCTGCTAGTGGGAATGTATGATTAATTCAAAGCAGCATCACATCAAACATAAAAAACACACTTTCTATACCAGAGTTTCTAGCCAAAAGCAAACACTTAAGTGTAATGAAACATGATAAGGCTATATAACATGTTCTTTACTGTTAAATGTTGCATTAGGAGACTTTAATTATGGAGTCCTTCCTTATATATTGTAAAAATAATATGGATCAAAAATCTACATATTGACAATTTTAATACATTTTTTTTCCAGATTATATTATTTTTTCTAGATCATTATATATTTTTTCCATGACATTAAAGCTAAACTAAGCTGCACTGAATGTGGGTTTTGCACAGTCTGAGGTCACTTAAAAAATACACATTAGTGCTTTAACCTGGTTCTGGTTCTGTTTAAATATTTTTTAATCCCACTGAAACAAAAAAAAACCCTTCTCTTCCTAATGTGTTTAAAACCAGTTTACAGTTAGTTGGTCTTTTTATCTGCAATACATAAAATAACCTGAATCTCTCCTCATTCTGTGTAAAGTGGGAGGGCCTCATTTTGGGTTAAGATGATGCTAGAAATCCCACCCACTCCGGTTTTCTTACAATTATATATTAGCACTTAAACAGTCTTTATAACTATAAACAAACCTAAAAAATGAAAGCTAGCATATTGACTGAAAGTTAGCTTGGTGAGTGAAAGCTAACATGGTAGGTAACATCCAAGCTGTTGATTGAAAGATAAAATAGAAAAAGAAAGCTAACATTGGGAGGAAATCTATTAGAAAATAATCTGATGCGAGATGAAGTTTAACCTATAAAAAGAAAGCTAACCTTGCATGAGAAAACTAAACTAGAGAAAGAAAGCAGGTGCTTAAGTAATGCTGCAGATGGAGTCTCTGACAGAATGCTGTCAATCAAAGGGTTTATTGGAATATTAGGCCACACCCACTTCAAGTCTGTGACAGCGCCCTCATTTGTTGTTAGAGAACTCCTCTACTTAATTTTATTACATTTTGCCTAAAAATTATTCAACATTTATTTTACCGTTTTACAACATTACAAGTAAAACAACATAGAAATTTAGATGATTCTTATTGATATGATCAAAGTGACTTGAGACAAAAATTTTAATGTTGCTTATTATCCATCTTGACTCAGTGACTTTTGACCTCAGGACATGTTTAACCATCTAACATTATATTTAAGGTTCAATTTTTGCCTTGTTCATAAATAAAAGTCCAATGAAATACTTCAGAGTGAATCTGATTGTCCGTGTTCACCTTCTTGCAATCCTTCAGAGTTTAATTTGACCTTTCATGACCTTTGACCTCAGGCAGGCTCACACCATGTCTTTACTCTTTAAATAATACATAATGGCTCATGAATTTATGAGTAAAATTTAGGGGTCTTTAAAATTTCTTCACATGGACAGAGTGACCTCGGACCTCGGGCCGAGTCTCAGTGCCTCGTGCACACCGGCAGCGGAAAGTCTGCGGTTGATGTTGCGGTAGCGGCAGGCGAGCAGGCTGCGGTAGGCAGTGCGTAGATCACGGTTAGAGAAGGCGTAGATAAAGGGGTTAATGAGTGAGTTGGCATAGCCAAGCCACAGGAGCGTCCTCTCGATCCACAGAGGCACGCAGCTGCAGCGCACACCGCACACGAATGGACGCAGTGTCGAGAGCACAAAGAACGGCAGCCAGCAGAAAGTAAACGCACCCAGCACCACACCCAGTGTTGCTGCCGCCTTCTGCTCCCGCTTAAAGATAGAGGCGCTTTTGCGCTCAGCTTCATTCCACTTCGCTCCTCTGAGCCGGTGCATCTTTATAGCCGCCGTCATGCAGTCACTGTCATTGTCTCGGCTGTTTCTTTCATTATCATCATCATCATCGTCACCTCCGTCACTCGGCCGGGGGAAGCCAGAGATGGCATGTTTGGCGGCACTGAGCTTGGCGGCTCGGTAAATTCGGCGGTACATGACCAGCATGACGCTTAGGGGGATGTAGAAGGCCACAGCGGTGGAGTAGATAGTGTAGCCAAAGTCCTGGCTGATGAGACACTGGTTATCATCGTTAACGTTCTGCGCCCAACCGAACAGTGGAGGCAGCGTGATTGAGGCCGAGAGCAACCACACTGACAGAACCATCCTGGCCATGCACCATCCATTTTGACGCACTGGGTATGTTAAAGGCCTCGTGATACCCAGGTACCTGAAATAAAAATCATATTAACTTAGGTTGAATTACATGGGATTTAGCTGAATTTACATGGTAAGAATTTAAATTAGTAGCTGAAGGTGACAGAAGGTCAGAAGGTGTTGATTAATTTCCTAAAAACAGCAGTGCAACTCTAATACTTAGTTGTTTCTGGAGTAACAATTATGTACAACAAATATGCCACATAAACAACTGTGATAAAAAAAAATGTTTATGTTACATTCATGGAAGAAGTCTCCAGTGTCAGAGATAAAGCTGTAGCTTTGTGTAGTTTACCTGTAGTTGTGTTCGGTTTCTCAGTAACAAGCAGACATGCTAAGGTTTTTACCTTATTACCTTTCAAACAGAGTGTAAAGAGAGACTAGTGAGGGAAAGAGTACTTTTAGCTGCTAAGAGATAACAGGGATTTAGTTATTACATTAAACATTATATACAACTATAAATAATAAAAGTATGATGTGGTGTTCTTCAATTTAAATTTTTTTTTTTCTGTAAAATAAAATTCATAAAACAATTGTTCCAAGTTGCTGTAAAAATAGACATAAAACAGCTGTTATATGAAAAGACTAAACTTAAATATAAAGACATTAACACCTGTTGGTTATTTTTCCAAAACAGCGCTACATGAAGAGGTTTATTGATTACAAAACCAAGAGAGCATGAAATCATAAAATATCCATTAGACCACTG
This sequence comes from Clarias gariepinus, assembly GCF_024256425.1. Lineage (NCBI taxonomy): Eukaryota > Metazoa > Chordata > Actinopteri > Siluriformes > Clariidae > Clarias > Clarias gariepinus. The sequence continues at coordinate 9,915,344 of NC_071112.1, read as the reverse complement.
AGGGACAGAAACGAAGAGTTTGGTTTGAGGAATTCACTGGAGCCAGACGCTTTAGCATGTCATAAATGTTTTTTCCGCACAAAAAGGAGAAAATAACAGCTTCAGTCTGGCTTGTCAGTGTCACCAGAATTACAGCTCTGTGTCATAAACTTTCACAGGAAATGACACGGTCGCATATAGCCTTGTGAGTGCTAATGCAGAATTAGTCACTACATGAAACTGACATGATGTGGTGTCACTAGACACATTAACAAGGCTAATTTGGTATTGGGTATATACAGCATGTCAGTAGGAAGGCAGACTTCGGAGCTTGACAATAATAATCGTGTTTAGAGAGCCTGCTGTGTTTGAATATTTAAGATGTGTCTTGGACAAAGCACCAGTATTGAACACAGAATTTTGGTTTGTGGATAAAGAGAATAATGACCTCTACTTTCCTGTGTTGTACTTTTCTGAAGCATGAAAAGAAAAAATCTAAAACTGTTCAGTGTGGTTTCAAACCTTTTAAACACATTTAATGGATTTTTAGCATCTATTTTCAAATGGAGCCTAGATGCAAGAGACTTACTGAGCACCTGTTAAAACCATTAACCAATCACTGATCACTATTATTTCTGACAACTAATCACTGATCAGCACTGTTTTCAACACATTGCCAGATGTAGGATATTTATCATATAATAATTAGGGTCTTTGTATGATGTACAATTAGTAATTTAAAAAATCCCTAAATGTATGATAATTTTATGTAATAAATTTTTTGGGCGTCATAGTTTAACAGTTTGGATCTGATTTGCAACCAGTCTGGTTATTAATTTTATATATAATTAGGTAATGAGCCAATCCACATTTCTACTGAGATCATGCAAGACAGCTGCTCGCCTCAGCGCTAGCTAGTGGTCAAAAACAATTGTTTGACTAATTGAAGTTAATTGCAATTTTTTTTGGTAGACTTATTTATATATGTTGCATACTTGGTTCTGGGTCGCTGTAATTTAGTTAGAGGTTTTTATTGTCATTGCACATTAGATGAACAACGAAATTTAACAGTACTTTCACCTAGTACACACATAATCTAAAAAAAGACAAAAAAAAATTAAAAATGAGAACACACAAATAACATAAAATAGTACATTTGTAAATTAAAAATATATGTAATGTTATTGCACATATACCGAATATAGTAAATGCATATATGTATACATATGGGAGGAAAACAGTCAGTGTCCGTGTGTGTTCAGTATGGTGATGGCTTGTGGAAAGAAGCTATTTCTGAATCTGTTTGTTCTAGTCCTGATAGACCTGTAGCGCCTGCCTGAGGGCAACAGGTCAAACATGGGGAAGGCTGGATGAGAACAGTCTTTAGTGATGGCCTTTGCTCTGGTGAGGCAACGGGATAAGTAGATGTCCTTTAGGGAGGGAAGGGTGCAGCCAATGATCCTCTCTGCAGTATTTACCACTCTCTGGAGCTTCTTCCGTTCTGTCTAATCAGACCCAATTTGCCCCAAAAAACGTAATCTGGGGTCCCTGTACGTTTAGATGAATTTGAATATTTGAGAAGACTTTATTCAACACAAGCCCTTTTTCTTTTTTGAGTTTTTTACTTTTTTTTGGTGATGTTTCCAGTAATGAATGAAAGTTTTTCTGAATCTTTAATATTACTGCTTTATTCTGTCTTTGTGTAGTATAAAATTTATTAACATATAAACAGTTGGTGACGTGACCCCAGATGACCTCTATTTATATAAAACCAGTAGATCTGTTATTTCTTACTCTATTCACAAAGTCTTACTTCTTCATCTAATACGTGTTGAAATGCAGATGATGATAATGATAAGGACACCTGCAGTGTGTTACCTGCACTCGTGTGTCTGTTCGTGTGAGCTCACCTGTCTATGCTGATGACGCAGAGGGTCATGATGGACGCCGTGCAGCACATGACGTCCATGGCGATGAAGACGTTGCAGAAGAACTGGCCGAAGATCCAGCGGCCCCCGATCAGGTCCGTGACGCTGACGAACGGCATGACGGCGAGCGCCACGGACAGGTCGGCCAGCGCGAGCGACACGATCAGGTAATTGGAGGGCTGTCGCAGCTTCTTCACCGAGCACACCGACACCACCACCAGCAGGTTCCCGCACGCTGTCACGAGCGTCAGTGCTGTCAGGACGCCGCCGATCAGCGCGCGCTCCACGCCGCCGTAGCTCTGCACGTGCGCGGCGCAGCGCGTCCAGTTTCCCGCCTCGGGGGGAATCCGAGGCACGGTAGACGGAGGTGGCGGCTGAGTCATCATCATCAGCATAGCCCAGGACTCGGAGCCTGATCCCGCGGCACCCTTGTCTCCCGTGTCGCGCGCCATGGTGAAGAACCGCGCGAGCAGCAACGCGGCACCGGTGTCCAGCCCCGCCGCGCGCGCCGCAACCATACCACTTTAAATAACGTGTTTAACTAATAAAAGAATAAAGTGTAAAATAAGTGTAAAATAACCCTGTTTAGGCTGTTATTGTATTAAAATTATTTAGTGATGTTGAATCTTTATTTAGTAATAGTGACTATGAGGGCTAGTGTACATCTGAGATGAGGAGAAAAAACGAACAATTTTATAGCGAATACCTAAAATGTAGACATAAAATACAGACAGATTAAATAATTACACAGTGTGAATGAACAGCAATATTGATATTTAAATATGTAAATATGCGCACTGACTAAAGTGGTTAAATTCCTTTTTAAAACGATTGAACATTTGGATGTGTTGCTGCATATGCACACAACTGTAAATAACAAAATGTAAAAGTATAATAAATGGAAAAAAATTAAAAATAAGTATAAGTGAATTTAAGGCAGAATAAAATAGAAACCTTTCTAGGACTAACCAAGATTTGAACAGGTAGCCTGTGAAGAAAAACAAATAAACAAACAAACAAACACGGCTCGTGGCTCCAGTTACGCGCGGCTCCGTTCGTTCATGGTCCTGCGCGCCTTTTATCCGCGAGCTTCACCGGATGCTGCAGCGCACGCGCAGTCGAGATGGCGGTGGTGGGGGGGGGTTATGGGGTCGGGGGATGTCGGGGGGTCATACGGGTTCTATCGAGTTTGTTCTTTAGGCTATTTTTAGATTACCCAGTGTGGGTAGTTTCACGTGGAGTTACTATAGGAACAAAAAGAAAGAAAAACATCAGAAAATGTCTATGCCAACGCTGCGACGATGACGTCATCAAATTAAATCACGTGATATTCTTTGCCTTTACAACAAATAATGAAGTGAAGTTAAAATTAGTACATTATGTTCCAAACAGCATGTCATGCAGAGTTTAACAGCCCGAACACATCAATTTACCAATAAAGCACATTTTCTTATTCGTTTCTCAATTAACATCTATTTTTATTTATTTTAGCTATTTCCATTTAATTTACTTTTTTCCATTTATAGTCACAGTTATTATTTTTACTTATGTTATAGCAGCTAAAGACACTCACTCCCTTAGAAAAATAATACTAATACCAAAAGAAATCTCAGCTGCAAAACAGTGTTATAAAGAAGCACAAACTCTGCTGAAAAAGTATTACTCTAAAAAAGTGAAACTTTAGCTCTGACTGTTACTAAGTCTTTAGCGATTTTTTTTAAAGCTAGTTTATAAATTAAGAATTGAAGATTTATTAAATGCACATCAGTTGTTGTTTTTTTTTTTTTTTGCAGTTTTTTTGCCTGGTTAAGTGCCACAAACACATTTAGCTCTAGCTGTCATAGCATCAGCACTGAGCAATATTTATAACTAGCCAAAGTACTCTTAGTTGAACTTGGCTTAGTGGTTAGCACTGTTGCCTTGCACCTCCAGGGTCGGGGTTTGATCCCCGGCCATGAGGCCTATATGCATGGAGTTTGCATGTTCTCCCTGTGCTTGGTGGGTTTCCGCCGGCTACTCCTGTTGCCTCCCACAGTTCAAAGACATACAGATTAGGCTAACTGCCGTACCTGTGGCACTCTGCTCAGAGTGTACTTCTACCCTAAGTCTTCCTGGATAGGTTCCAGGCCTTCGCGACCATGTATAACACAATACAGACTATAAATGAGTGAGTGAGTGTGTATGTAGGGGAGCAATCAGGGCCAGGGGGGCATTTTAGTGCATAACACAGGGCTCTCAGTTTGGGTGTTTTACTATCCCTCACCTCAGACAGCTGTTTTATCACACAATGGTGCTTCACATTACCGCTTCATATTAGTACCACATTTTTAGAACAAACTAGTTCAGAGATAAACTAGTTTTAAACTTCACACAGGAAGAATAAACATATATTAATCTGGCCATTCATCTTTGAAGGTTCAGTTGTCATAGTCTAAGTTCCGTTTTTTTGGAGTAAGCCATGCTTTGTCACGCAATTGTTTGTGCTTTGTGAGGATTTTGGTGGCATGGAGGTTTATTACCGTCATTTCTGTGTCTTCCACATATTCTGTGTATACATGGTAAACTATCATGTTAAGTGACGTGTATAGCCACGCCCACCTCGTGGGGAAAAAGTGCTTAATTAGTAAAAAAAAAAAAAAAAAGATGCTGTGAACTGTCCTTAACCATTTTGATTTCTTTTAATTTTTATTGCAGGTTGAACATCAGGCAAATTCTGAAGGACTGGCAAAGTTATATTAAATTCCATTTTAGCATGATGCTGTGAGTGATAACATATTGGTGGACAGACATACAGACTGACAGACATATGGACAGAAAATTTTCTGAGACTGGTTCGGCAGTTCTCCAATGTATGTAATGTAAAGATATCATTGAAAGAGCGAGTTGAGTTTTCTCTTGGTGCTCTGATTTTCTCCCAGTATTCAATGACATGCAGATTAGCCTAACTGGAATTCCTGTAGTGTGTGTGTGTGTGTGTGTGCCTTGCAATAGATTGGCACCCTGTCCAGGGTGTAACCTGGCTTGTGCCTTAAGTCTTTTAGTAGATTCCAGGCCCCACAATCCTGTGACAGGATAAGCGCTATAGAATAAATAAATGAACTAATGTATTTATCTATTTATGCACATACTGTTTAACTATATGTGAATTAATGAATTTAAACAATATTTTGGTCAGTTTAGTTATAATTCATCCAGGGTTGAAGGTTTGATTCCCGCCTTGTATCTGTGTGTGGAGTTTGCATCCTTTTTTAAAAAAAAAATATTGAACATTTGGATGTTTACATTTAGGCATTTGGCAGACGCTCTTATCCAGAGCGACTTACATTTTTATCTCATTACACATCTGAGCAGTTGAGGGTTAAGGGCCTTGCTCAAGGGCCCAACAGTGGCAACTTGGTGGTTGTGCGGTTTGAACCTGGGATCTTCCGAACCGTAGTCCAATGCCTTAACCACTGAGCTACCCCTGGCCCCCTGTTTATTGCTGCATATGCACACAACTGTAAATAACTAAATTCAAAAGTATAATAATTGAAAAACATAAAAAACGTTAAACTGTACTTAGAAAATAAAGTAAAGATGTAAAAGTCACATCATGATTTTGTTTGTTATCCGCAACATCGAAGCAAAATGTATTATATTAGGAAAGTACTTGAGGATCAGCAGAGTTACATGAGCACCTCCTAGCGGCCAAATATATTAAGTGTAGTTATGGGTTTAGTCATGTAAGGGTTTATTGGAGTAAAAATAAGATGTTGGAAAAAGAGTTCGTAGAAATAAGTTAAAACAAAAAGTAATAAATATAGAAATAATGTTTCTATAGTAAACAAGTTTGTTACAGCAGTCCATTTAAGATGCACCCACATGCACAGTACACTTTTGAAACTTTGTAATCTGGCAAAAAATGAATCATAACTTCCCTACTACATTCAACATTTTGATTTAATTCATGCTGCAGGGTAAACTTCAGTCAAATACAGAAGGACTGGCAAAGTTTCATTAAGTTCTGTCCAGTTAGTTTTGTGATGCTGTGACAAAATCTGGCTGGACAGAGGTACAGACAGACTTACAGACAAAAATACAAATAGCAATCTTAATAAATAATAATAATCCACACACACAAATAATCCACACACACAGACTTCTTACAGAAAGAATGGCAAACATATTAGCACAGAGTTAAACACATCAAAAATATTTTTATAAAAATAGACAGACAGACAGACAGATAGATAGATAGATAGATAGATAGATAGATAGATAGATAGATAGATAGATAGATAGATAGATAGATAGACCGATACAGTGGCTTGCAAAAGTATTCGGCCCCCTTGAACTTTTCCACATTTTGTCACATTACAGCCACAAACATGAATCAATTTTATTGGAATTCCACGTGAAAGACCAATACAAAGTGGTGTACACTTGAGAAGTGGAACAAAAATCATACATGATTCCAAACATTTTTTACAAATAAGTAACTGCAAAGTGGGGTGTAATTATTCAGCCCCCTTTGGTCTGAGTGCAGTCAGTTGCCCATAGACATTGCCTGATGAGTGCTAATGACTAAATAGAGTGCACCTGTGTGTAATCTAATGTCAGTACAAATACAGCTGCTCTGTAATGGCCTCAGAGGTTGTCTAAGAGAATATTGGGAGCAACAACACCACGAAGTCCAAAGAACACACCAGACAGGTCAGGGATAAAGTTATTGAGAAATTTAAAGCAAGCTTATGCTACAAAAAGATTTCCAAAGCCTTGAACATCCCATGAAGCACTGTTCAAGCGATCATCCAGAAATGGAAGGAGTATGGCACAACTGTAAACCTACCAAGACAAGGCCGTTCACCTAAACTCACAGGCCGAACAAGGAGAGCGCTGATCAGAAATGCAGCCGAGAGGCCCATGGTGACTCGGGACGAGCTCCAGAGATCTATAGCTCAGGTGGGGGAATCTGTCCATAGGACAACTATTAGTCATGCACTGCACAAAGTTGGCCTTTATGGAAGAGTGGCAAAAAGAAAGCCATTGTTAACAGAAAACCATAAGTCCCGTTTGCAGTTTGCCACAAGCCATGTGGGGGACACAGCAAACATGAGGAAGAAGGTGCTCTGGTCAGATGAGACCAAAATTGAACTTCTTGGCCAAAATGCAAAACGCTATGTGTGGCGGAAAACTAATACTGCACATCACTCTGAACACACCATCCCCACTGTCAAATATGGTGGTGGCAGCATCATGCTCTGGGGGTGCTTCTCTTCAACAGGGACAGGGAAGCTGGTCAGAGTTAATGGGAAGATGGATGGAGCCAAATACAGGGCTATCTTGGAAGAAAACCTCTTGGAGTCTGCAAAAGTCTTGAGACTGGGGTGAAGGTTCACCTTTCAGCAGGACAACGACCCTAAATATAAAGCCAGGGCAACAATGAAATGGTTTAAAACAAAACATATCCATGTGTTAGAATGACCCAGTCAAAGTCCAGATCTAAATCCAATCAAGAATCTGTGGCAAGATCTGAAAACTGCTGTTCACAAACGCTGTCCATCTAATCTGACTGAGCGAAGAATGGGCTAAGATTTCAGTCTCCAGATTTGCAAAGCTGGTAGAGACATACCCTAAAAGACTGGCAGCTGTAATTGCAGCAAAAGATGGTTCTACAAAGTATTGACTCAGGGGGCTGAATAATTACGCACACCCCACTTTTCAGTTATTTATTTGTAAAAAATGTTTGGAATCATGTATGATTTTCGTTCCACTTCTCACGTGTACACCACTTTGTATTGGTCTTGCACGTGGAATTCCAACAAAATGTGGAAAAGTTCAAGGGGGCCGAATACTTTTGCAAGCCACTGTAGGTAGATAGATAGATAGTGTGGCGTGGGCGGGGTTTCGCTTGGGAACCATCATGCTTTGCGGGATGGGACTGTTGTGTGTTCACCCTGTTGGGAAAAGGTGTTTGGGTTGGTGGCTTCGGCCAGGGTATGTGTGTATGTTTTGAAGTGCGTTAGTAATGGTGGGAAGTGTTTGTGTGTGCTATTGCTAAATAAAATACTCCCAGCCATTTGCATTGGGCAGCAAATAAGCTCACTCATCTCTCCAGCATTCTTACTGGCGTAAAAACGCTACAATAGATAGATAGATAGATGGACAGACAACACTGTTGAGTTAATTTGTACAGTGATACTGAGACACTAACTTTTGACCTGTGAGGTTAATGTTTTTACTCTGCTGTAATTAGCTAAAGCTCATAATTAGCTCCTGTGGGGAAAGTTATAAATTATTAACTCTAGAGTTTATAATTAACACCTAAAGATAAATAGTCTGTGCTGATTAAAAATACAAAGACAAAGGATCCTCCCTTGTCTGAAAAGGTTTGTTACAATGAAGGTAAGAGTAGGAGGGGGAGTCGTTTGCACAAGTGTGTGGTGGTATGTGTTTGTGTGGGGCGAGGTGGGGGGACTACTCTGTATTGTTCCAATTTATTTTGAGTGGGGAGAGAGTTGTTAAGAAGAAACAGCAATAGAGAGAGATTAGGGAGAGTCGTTAAGGTGTACCATAGAGAGGCTTTCTCGGTGGAACATTCTTAATGTTCCTGGGGATGGGTGAAAGGGCAGAATGAAAAATATGAAATGACCTTGGAGGATTCCAATATGAGGAACTTTTCAACTTTCTTCAGACTGAAAAAGCTAATTGGATGAGAAGTTAAATGTTTCTAACTAACAAAAAAGAAGTCCAATTGACATAACTCAACTCGTAACCTCACCTGGAAAAGTGAGAATCACATTACAGTCAGGAGAGAGGTATTTACACTACTTTTGGATTCTCAGTAGTTGTGGACGTTCTGTGAACTCTTTGAATAATAAAAAAAACTAAAATCCAGTATGGACCCTGGCGAAGCTTTCAGCCAATCAGAACCTACTAAATATATATAAAAGTATAAAAGTATGCTTTGCGCAGTTTTTGGGACTCACAATCACCTATGATTTAAATGTGATAATATTATTAAAATAAGAAAAAAAAATGATCGTGAAGATATCTACATGTATCAGTGTTTCTTTTTGTTGTTGTTGTTTTTAAGACCTGAAGGTTTTTAACTCCACTTTGAGTTACTGTCACTTTGTGAACTCTATGACAGCGATGCTTGTCCGATTGGTTATGTTTCTGACCTTTGATTGGTCAGCGTGCAGTCAGGCGGGTGCATCGAAAGCGCTCCTGATTCGAACGACCAATCAGCAGCGACTCTGGCCTGCGCGAGCTGCCCGTTATTGCACCCTCGCATTGGATCAGTCAGCGCTCGAGCTTTGTGCGCGCGCAGGCGTTCTAATATGCAAAGTGCGTACGCGTCGTGACCAATCAGCATTCGAGTTTTACAAGCACGAGGCGTTTAAAGGGGCCGCTTGTGTGTGTGTGTGTGTGTGTGTGTATACACAACTCGGACTTTACACGGACTTTGTGAAGTTTTAGCGATAAAAACATTTCATTTTCTTACCGTGACAGCTTTGTTTTATTCAATATTTTGTTGGATTTGTGGGATTTCTTCGATAAAGACGAGTTTTTGTGCAGATTTTACACCTGAGTCGCAGAATGAAACTGGAAAGTCAGGAACCAGGTAAGGAGGAGAAGTCATACAAAGTCTAAACTTTCTGACAACAACATGAACTATGAGCAGTTATCTGGTACATCATTATATTTTATACAATATAAGGAAAATAAGCAACTAATTACAGCAAAACCCTTATTTCAACTATTATTATTATTGTTGTTGTTATTATATTAAAAGTATTTCCCACCATTTGCTTTTTGCAAAAATTTTATTTTTATTGACTGACCTTCAGCCCGACGACTGTATTGTTTTCTTTCTTTGTTTGTCAGTCTATTTCATTCATTGTTTTCATGCTTCTTTAAATACCAGAGATATAAGCACATACAAATACAAATTAGAAAATACACAATGTTTCAATTGTTTGTGGGTTTGAAAGTTTGCCATCTGCAGACTAAGTGTGCACCAGGTTTCTGTTGGATGAAACAAACAAAAAAAACGTTCTCCCTAAAAGTTTTTTCTTTCTTTGACAGAAACAAGTTAACCCTTAATCAGGTGAAGAAACCACATGTGGTAACTGTCAGTGTCAGGAAAGAAAATTTGCATAATTATTATTTTGGTATTTTTGCACATTTTATGCTTAAATTAATCTGCCTTTAACTTTAGCTGTGTTTTATTTAATTAATGTGTATATAAACTCACTAAAAAACTATAATCCTAAATAAACGAGACATATATGTTCACTGACAACAATAAATCTTTTTTAAGAAAATAAACTAAAAACTAAAAAAGTGTTGAGAAAGTCTTGAATTTTTCAAAGTATTTTCCTGAGCACTTTATAAAGGGTTAACAACCCACTTACAGGACATGAACGCTCATTAACATGATACTATAGATTTTTTTGTGAGTGGTTTTCTCTAAAGTAAAACCCATCTCTTTAATAGTTCTGCTCAAACATAAGAAATCCATCTCATACCTGAGATATTCACAAGTAAGAAAAAAATTCCATTGTAGTTTTGAGTTTAATTTACAGCAATTCTCAAGTTTAAACCAACAGAAGACACAGGAGGGGAAATGTGGGACCATTAACTTATATATAAGTATAGCAACAATAAAAACCAGTGCTGTTCACAGTAAAGGGAAGAGCACATTTGATAAATAGTTGTGTAAGTTGCAAGTATGGTTTAAGTTTTTAACACTCAATAGAAGAAAAGGCTGGTCATCCAAAACATTACCCCTTTAGATATTTAAGCAGGTAAAAGAGCATTAAGATCCAGGAAGATGACACACACAAAAAAAAATCAAAACCAATCAACCTCCAATTATCTCATGTTCCACTTCTGTTTAACCAAGGAACAGTGTGTACTGTTCCCAAGGGTACACCATGAGTACTGGAACTCCCATACCACACAGCTGAAGATTAAAAAAAAAAAAGCCCATATGATTGTTTTTCTTATCTTTCCTGTGTGGTGAGTCTGTGCCCATGAGTACACCAGGAGAGGAACCTGATGTGGTCCTCTGCTGTTGTACCTCACCCACCTAAACGTTTAGTGAGTTGAAATAAAAGAGTGATTATAAGAGTTCATTATTGTTATTATTATTGTTGTTGTTGTTGTTGTTGTTATAGCCTTGTTATAGAAAAAGACTTGGACTTTTTCCTCTCAAGTCTCTCAAGCCGTTTCCAGCCAGAGACCTCTTGTCTTCTTGATGGTTTTTTGCTTTTCACATCGTTTTGTGTAGAGACTCTGTCTAAATTCCAGATCAGCAGTTAGAAAAATCCTCAAAAGTTGACAAGTTTATTAGATAACTATATAAATGAGCAGGTGTTTATAATAAAAGATCAGTAGATGTAGGTGTTTATTTTAGTGTTGACACACATAGCAGATATGTCAACCACCTTTTAAAATGTTAATAAATATGCCAGGGGGAAATGCTAATGTCTGCCGAAGTCAAGATCATCTTGTTAAAAGCAGTATCGTGTGTGCAGGGGTGTGATAAAATATCAAGAAACAGCTAGCAACACTGTATGCTGTTGAGTATCAGTGGTTAACCATTGTGATCTTGTCCCTGAGTAGAAGCTGTGGCTCACTGTTGCCGCCCAATGTCAGGAGAAAGTATCATAACACATCACTAACCTTCTTTACTGGACTTGTGCTGGTAAAGAATGTGCTTGCAAAAATCCTATATTTCATGTTGATGAAATCACAGCTGAGTAACAGAGGTTATTTCAGGTCATCTGGTTTTAGTCTGAACTTTGGTTCTCATCACCCGAGCCTGAATACATCTGAGGTGTAACATAGTTATGTAATGCTTCTTACACAATAACGTGACCTTTGTTATAGATATTTTTTTTATGTTTTAAACGGACTGAGACACTCCTAAAGGCTAGAAGTCAACTTTTATTTACTACTTTTAACTTTTTTTCTTCTTATAAATTTTCTACCTATATCCCATAAGGTTTGTACAGTATATGTATTTGAGTCATGTAGCAAAACAGTAAATTCAAATTAGACAAAATCGCTGAATATTGGAGAAATCCAACGTTGAGGTGAATCTAGTGTTGCAGAAGCAAGACTCCTGATCTTGCTATTTCTGTAGTGGCTTGGTTAAGCAGGCATGGTGGTGGCATGATAAGCTCCTGGTTGCCACCTAGTGAACTTTTTGTTGCCCCGTGCAATCTAGGATGGTACATTAAACATGCCTTTAAGTGCATTTAGAGTGGAACAAATGTGATTAATGCCATCTAGGATTCCCTTTTATGTAAGGAAACATTATGACCTGCCCTAATAGGTGTATTCTCATCTTCGCATTCTTTTGCATTAGACAGCCCAAGAGATGTTTAAGAGCCATTAAGTGTTCCTTGACCATAACTGTCCAGTGGATCTTTAAGGAACCCGAAAAGCGAATAACCTGTACAGTCTAACAACTTGTGCTACCCCTGTTTATACTTTGTATCTGAATTCTCTTTCCCTGTCCCAGTTCCTCCAGCATTCCCCTGGTTTGGTCTGGATATCGGCGGCTCTCTGGTGAAGCTGGTGTACTTTGAGCCGAACATCATGACAGAGGAGGAGGAAGGGGAGCTGGGGAGCTTACGGATGATCTGCTCAAACCTCAGATCCAATATGCTGTACAGAAAGAGCACCGTGCATGACATTCAGTTGGAGCTACGTGACCTGAGTGTGTGCGGACGAGTCGGAACTCTGCACTTCATCCGCTTTCAAACAGCTGACATTGTTCCTTTTCTCGCCGCGATGCAAGACAAAACGATTGGCAAACTTCATGGGATGATCTGCGCTACCGGGGGCGGGGCATACAAGTTTGAAAAGGACTTCAAGATGGTGAGATAAATTATAATTATTATCAAGTGATACATACTGTATTTATGTGTGTCTGGTATTTTAGCATCTTTGGTCACTGTCTGTCTGTCTGTCTGTCTCTCTCTCTCTCTCTCTCTCTCTCTCTGTAGATGGCAGGGGTGGAGTTAGCAAAGCTGGACGAGTTGAACTGTTTGATCCAAGGCCTGCTCTATTTGGACTCTGTGGGGTTTAATGGAAAACCAGAGTGTTATTATTTGGAGAACCCAACAGATATGGAGTACTGTGTGAAGCGGTCGTGTTGTCTGGAGAACCCGTTCCCTATGCTGCTGGTCAACATTGGGTCAGGGGTCAGCGTTCTCGCCGTTTACTCCGAGCAAAAATACAAGCGCATCACCGGCACTAGGTATATCCCCCCAAAAATTTCTATTAATCTATTAGATTGTTAGGAATAAAAACATACACACAGTGACACAAAATTATGAATCCAATTTAAACCAATTCTTTAATTCCATGTGTGTATAATCATATTTATTCAAATCACTGTAAATCATTATCTGGACTGCTACTCCCATATAACTGTGCATGATATTTTTTTTGCTAATGTAATTCATTTTCTCATTAGTAAATATCCACACGCTATTTGGTGCGAGTAATGGTTCTCTTTGATATGGCGTTGCAGTCTGGGAGGTGGGACGTTCCTGGGTCTGTGCTGTCTGCTGACGGGCTGCGAGACGTTTGAAGAAGCGCTGGAGATGGCGAGCAAAGGAGACGGCAACAATGTGGACAAACTGGTGAAGGACATTTACGGAGGAGATTATCAAAGGTTCAGCCTCCAGGGGACTATTGTGGCATCTAGGTGTGTGTGTGTGCGCGTGCATGCGTGTGACTGGGGCACCATGATTATAGTGAAGGTGTGATTATTACATCAATTTTCAATCTGAAATAATTTTTAAAATGTATGTGTGTATGTATGTGTGTTCAGTTTTGGTCACATGATGAGTAAGGAGAAGAGGGACAGCATCTCTAAGGAAGACCTGGCCAGAGCGACGCTGGTCACCATCACCAACAACATCGGCTCCATTGCGCGCATGTGTGCTGTCAATGAGGTGTGTGCGGGTGTGTGATGTGTTTACTAAGGGTGACCCTTTATATTTCAGGAGTGAAAAAGTTTAGGAATCAGAATCTATGTTTAGAATGGAGAGTTACAGTATCTATAGCTTTAAATGCAAAGGAGCTGCTGCACCACCCCCATTGTGAAAATGCATTTTTCTAGCCAATCATGACACGGTTGGGAAACCAAGAGTAGTACCTCTTATTTTTTAACCCACTCATGTTCCCACATTTCCCACTTTTCTGGCATTTCCCTATTCACATTTAGGCGTTACTAATGAACAAAACTGTAGCAACAGCTCTGTTGTGTTATGAATATGAGGATTAATTTGTGATGACCTCAATGCTAATCTGCTGAGTAGTATAAAAGTTAAAATGCGATTGAGCGCTGTAGAAGGTTGGTTAGTTACTAACTTTAAGTTATTTAATAAACAGATAAGTGCGGGGATTTAGCTTCATGTCAGATTTATTTAATTTTTATATCACAAAACAGATTAAAATTTAGGAAGTCATTATGAATTAATGCTCTAACATTAACAATCAATGTTTCCACTGAAAGCTCTTATTTTGTTCCATACGAGTTCATCAGTATACCTTCTGCTACATTCTGACTGTTGCTCAAAATGACTAGCTCTGAGATTTTTCCTGCTTCAACATGCATTACAAGCTACTGTTTTCTTTTCTTTTTTTTCTTTTTTCTTTTTTGCTAAGGTCAAGTTTAACAAGAAAAAGTAATAAAACTGTGTACATTTGTGTAAAGTGTAAAGTGAGCAGCACTTACTGCTTCAGGGTCTGTACTTGAATCACAGACACTTGAAATAAACCTTACTTCTAAAGTTTAGCATTAAACTTTCCTTTGTTGAAAAAGCAGATGAGAAATGCTCAGCTCACATATCTAAAACTTTGGACATAATTGGAAGAACATTTACAGAAATCGTCCCCAGAGAATGTGTTAAGGATCAGGGATTGCAGGTGGGGCATATTTGCAGAAGTTATGAAATTAACTATGATTAATAATAATAAACAAAGGGCAAGAAATTAAGCAAAAACCGAGAACAAAGAAAATAAGCTAGTGCTAAAACTCAGCTGAACTGAATTAACTGACTGAGAACACAATAATAAAACAGATGTGAGACAACCACTGACGCAAACCAATGCTAACTATGCTCACTAATGCTATACACTATTTAGAGCGCTTCATCAAATGTAATTATACACTAACGCTAACTATGCTCAGGTGAGTTCACTTTAAACTGGGTGGTGGCTAATTATTATTTTTTATTTCCAATATGACGGAGAAAATTTAATTGGCTTGTTTACATAACGGGAAATATATAAGGCAAGGATTTTTTCAAACATGATGTGTACATTTGTGTATTTATTTATATAAACTGTACTACCTGTGTTCATATTGAACATGTTATGTGAGAGATGAAGATCTCAGAATTTTTTTCTTTTTTTTTTGGTAAACAGAAGATTGACAGGGTGGTATTTGTTGGGAATTTTTTGCGGATCAACACGCTATCGATGAAGCTGCTTGCGTACGCCATGGACTTCTGGTCAAAAGGACAACTGAAGGCGCTTTTCCTGGAGCATGAGGTAAAAAAAAAAAAAATGTCTCTGGTATTATGAGCTATATAAAACTATAAAGCAAAATTTAAGATAAGATGATGATGTTTGGAAGGATTGCTAGTTTGTAAAGTTTTATGCCGCACATTGTGTAACAAAACAGACACTCTAGAAGCTAGTATACTTCTGTATATAAATAGCATGTTCTTTAGGAGGCGCCATCACATGAAGTAAGAATGTCCTAAGGTAAAGTGTAGACTTTGCAGAGTGTTGTTATTTATTGTCTTGGACAAACAAAGTTAAAGAGACAGAGTTAAAGCCTACATTTTATGAAGCGCTCTGAATATGACATTATGATAAGACTAATATACATTAGTAAATTATGCCAATGTGTGTGTCTGTGTGTTTAGGGATACTTCGGAGCAGTCGGTGCTTTCCTAGAGCTCCTAAAGTCTTCTGAGGAGCCATGATAAACTCCACATTATGTTAATGTTTAAACTGTAAATAAGTTTTAAGTCTTTAAATTATATCTTTATATTATATACTTTAATTATAGTAAATTATTAATAAGCGTGTATAAAGTAAGTTAAAAAAAAACCTTTTAGGTATTTTTTTTTATTTTAATGACAGTAGTCTGTATATAAATTATAACAATTAATATTTGCTACTGTATTTTATTGATTTATTGATATTCATAAACTTGGTAAAACATTTTTCATTTCATGCAAAAAATATTAAATTGAGACTTTGGCTATGCAAAAATGTGCAAATAACTCTAGACATATGATTCTAGAAATATATAGAAGTCTATTTATTTAGTGTTTAATCTGGATTTTTTTTGAGGGACGAGAATAAACTTGTGCATTTCATCTACTAATTAAATATTAAGTTAAAGAGAATGTTACAGAAAAAAATGTGAAATGATCAAAATAAAGTGAAGCAAACTTGTTTTTATTTAATTTTCTTTCTTTGTAGTTTTACAGGGGGGTAAAACGTTAATAGAATAAATAAAATCTCATCTTTTGAATGTGAGAATACAATGATACTAGAGTCTATACATTTATTTTAATAAATTTGAAAGTTTTAAATCTGAAATGTGTGCAAAAAAGTTTTTGAAACTGCTGCTTGAAATGTAAACGTAGTGATTTTCTTTTCTGTTCCTTTAATCATGATTTGGTTTCAATTTCTGTTTTATTTTTAAATTAAGGAAACTGATTTTATATACTGAAATGTATTTTTCTTTTTTGTATTTGTAATGTATGCAATATTGTAAATTATATACATTGTCTTAGTGGTTTCTCAGATGTTTTTTTGAGGAAACTAGAGGAATAAAATGTCACTTTATTTTTAATAATCACTGATCTGTGAAATACTGTAACTGTGTGTTGGAGACCTTAAATCTGATTTTGTATTGAAAAATTTGAAGTGGAAAAATGTCTTAATATGGTGTGTTTATTCTTGTCATATTATTTACAATATTTTATTTATTTTCTTTTTTTTCTGCATTTCTTAAAATTCCATTAAAAGATAGAACCCTCAAAATGTATTTTAAAATCTTAGATTTAAGATCTGAGGTCATTTGACTGAATAATTAAACTTGAAACAAGCAACTTATTCAAAATGTTTTATCTTTAATGATTTTCTTACGGTTCAGTTAAAAATCAGCAATAAAGTGTACATTTTTAAAAATTTAAAAATATCAACTACTGGCATAGTGCCATAGCAGCACTATGGCCTCACACCTTCAGGGTCTGGGGTTTGATTCCCACCTGCATGGAGTTTGCATGTTCTTGTTGGGTTTCTAGCAGGTACTTCGGGATCCTCTGGAATACGCTGCAGGCCTCCCACGAGCTTATACAGGATAAGCGCTATAGACATTGAGTGAGTGAATTAATTATCTTTTTCCCAACCCCTTTTTTTCCCAAGGGGCGACGACGACGCTGCAGGAACAGCGGGCACAAAAGTGACTTTAAATTACTTATCAATTTTACAATTTCAGTTATTTTTATTCTTTCTTTCAATTATTTTGATTATTTTATCCTATTCTATTCTATCTACATCATTATTTTCACATTTCTAAAATTGTTTCCATACACTTTTACACTGAAAATACTTTTATTAAAATCCATGGTTTCCTAACTGGAGGAGATGGATGGAGGGATGGAAAAACTCCAGACATAGAGGATAAGGTCGAATGATCATTGCTGCTTCTTCGGTCACCATTATTATTAATCGCTTTGTCATTATGATACATTGTGACATTTAATTTGTATTTTAAATAATGAGGTATATCTTGAGCTGGTTGCTTTAGAAACTTGGAGACTGTACAGTTTTAGTGGTGGAAACATTTTAGGCTTCAGGATGTCAGGAACAGGAACTTGTATGAACGTGTGTCTGTGGGTCTCTTATAAGGCAACTAGAGGGCCAAAGTAAAGTGAAATACATAATGTAAAACTGATTCTGGATTAAGCTGTTCAGGAGAGTTTCAAAACAGGTAAGTTGTCTGGAATTGGGGGAAATGAGAAAATAAATATGATGGGGAAACTCGTCTGGTTAGATCCCGGAGTAGTCAAGCTAGCCATGAAGGGGTCAGAGTGAAAATGAAAGATTACAACCAAAAAGAAATGAAGGACAAAAAGGAAAAACATGAATATTTACAAGACATAAACAGTGCCTCAATAGATTATTTTGTAAAAGGTTTATACTTAGTCACTTTAGCTCTTCATAAGTCAGTGGTAGCTGAACTCCAGTTAGTGAACTTTAAAGCAAGTCAACTTCATGCTACCTGACACAAAACAAGCTGATTAAAAAAGAAGTCTATTCAGTGCTTGGCAACTTCAACTTGGATGACATGTCAAAGCTATTGCTAACAGAATCAAAGGTAACTGATTTACAATTAGCTCATTTAATGCTAAATTACTTGAACCTAACCAAATGCACTCTAGTTGACTAAATGCTAGCGAACATAAAGCTACCTGTCTCACAGCTGTTTTGTGAGATGGTGTCCTGAAGGTCCTGGTATTTCGATAAAGCAGTTGAGGGAAAGGAAAGAACTGAAATGTTGTCTTTCCACCATCATCAGACAAATACAGTTTTCTGCTCTAAGAACTGTAAGTTACGGGTAATGTCACTTTTGGATGGATCTTGGAAAGGAATTGAGTCAAGATCATAATAAATTCTTTACTAATCAAGTGCTAATGTGTTTTAGCGCTAGCCTGAAGCTACAGATAATTCAGTTCAAATCTAAACCTGTTGCTTATCTTAAATCACCGATATTAACAGTCCCTTGTTAAACTGACCTTACTGCTAATTACTAATTAACTAATTTTTACATTAATTTAACATTTTTGCTAATTTGCTATTTCAAGAGTAACACTAATGTAATGCTAATCTGCTAATCTCATATTAATAGTTGATAGTGATTAATAGTGATAGTTTCTAGTTTGCAACTAATATGAATCTGATGCTAATCTACTGATAATCTGTGGAAACTGCTAATCTAAGGCTATTGTTAATCTACCTGTACTACTAATCTGAGAATTATTCGAGGGTACTGCTAATATAAGACTGATGCTAATCTACCAGTAATTAGAAACCACTGCTATTTTGGTGGAATGTTTTCGTTTGTGTTTCTTTCTTTCTTTTTATCAAGTGTTGATATTTTGTGTAGTCTCGCTTGCCTCTACATATCCTTGTTACTGAGTTTTTACACGTGGGTCCTTCTCAATTTTTTACAACTTCTTGAGCGGGGATGCATGGCTCTCCACATTGCTGGGTTCGATTGGCCTAATGAGGTACCCCATCCTGTCTCATCAGCCCACAAACAGCAGGTGAAAACATTTTATCAGAGACCAAATTGATTATAAGCACTTTGAGATTAGAGAATAATCTAACCTTTAAACATCTACTGTAGAATGCTGTATGTTTTAAATTCTCACAACTGTCTGTCCATCTTTCCGATTTTTTTTTTTGTCTTTTTTTTTTATCTGTCCACATGCCTTGTATTGACTTTCCGTATACGACATTAATAATTTTTAAAGCTAAAATAGTTTTGAAAATTGTGATTTAAGTCACAAACTGAAGGCTAGAAGAAAACTTTAGGGTTAAATTAAATTGGCTTTTGGACCTCTCACTCCTTTGTACTGCATTTATTTTTGCTGCTCTGGATCTACTGCATTGCTGCTGTAGGGGTACGCTCTGTCTCATAAGCCACAACATTTCTTAAAGCAGAACCACGAAAAATCTCAAGCACAGAAGAATCTCCCTGATTATGTGTCTGGCTCTGCCAGTATTTTTTTTTTACAGTATATGTTCTGTCTGTCCATTTTTTATACTCTCTTTGTACCTGTCTGTCCATTTACCTATCTCTGTGTCTGTTTATCTGCCCTTATTTAAAGCTAATGTCCTTCTACATGTCTGTCTACCCCTGTGGGTTAGTGTAAAAGCCTCCACTCTGTACCCGTGCACAAGACTCGGGCTTGATGCCTCTCTCAGTAGGACTTTCAAGTCAGTTGTCATGGTGTTAATGGATAAACCATTATTAAACAGGTGCACAATTTCATCACCTGTAGCTCAGGAGGTAAGTGTTACATCTGTCTCAGGATGATGGACCAGGTATGCAACCGGTCCATAGTGGACAGACAATAAGTTAAGATAATTATAGATGAGTAAATATAGCTATAGGAGGTAACTTAGTGGATATTAGAAAGTATATAGTCTACTATTTGCAATTATAAACTTATGCGTTACTATACTGCACATTTATAGTAGTAAACCATAATGTAAGTAGTACACATAGCATAGGAGACGATTGCAGGATATAACAACATATAATATTTTAGCATTATACAATATTGGTATAGCAATCTATAGTAATATAATGTTGTATAATAATGTAGCATTGTAAATGTAATTATATAGTAGTGTATAGAGTATAGTATTGTAAGCTAGTATAGCAATGTGTAACAGAGTATTAGTAATATTGATCCAGTTTCAGCAGTGCTGTCTAATAGTGTAGGTCTGCATTTATCTGCTTCATAATATGGCTGTATGTAATATTAATAGTATATGAGTGCATGTTAATATTATACTGTGTTAATATTATGGCAGAATACAGTATTTTACAGATAGAGTTATTTAAAAGGCAGAGACATAACAGTGGAAACCATTTATTTATATTTCATTTTGGCACATTCACTGTAACATTGCTATATACATAAAGAAAGCAACATATAATCATGCTATCTGTTAAAAGCAAGTCGCGCAGATATGTAGAATGAATGACAAATATTGCAGAAAACAACACAACAGTTTGTAAAGACCTTTCAAAAAAGTGACAATGGACTTTGTCACAAGGCCGTTTTAGAGAAAGCAGCATATCCACTGGTATGAATCTATCCCTAATGAGCAGGTCAGTGGAGAGAGTAGCTGGAAAAAATTCCCTGAGTTTTTTACATGAGGAAGGAACCGAATAAGGCATAGGACTCATAAAGGAACACTTCCTCATCTGGGTGACATGAAATACTGTGATAATAAATAATTTTCTTCCATGGTTGTATACTTTACACACAAAAAAATCTAATTACATTCGATTGTGTTACAAGGAACAAGATATGGCCAATCTTTAATTAATTAGAGTTTTAATTTAATTCTGTAATATAAAGATAAGTGCAAATTTGAGTGAAAATTATTCTTAGCTGTTACAGTCTTAACGCTAAGAACATCTACAGAGAGCATTCACAGCAAACTTTTAGACTTCAACATTGTACCATTTACAGTTAACTCATTGCTCTTAGGGCATCCATGTTGGGGGCCAGCATCACCAGAAGCGGGAGCCGATAAGATGACTTGATGTTATGTTATCACATACAAAGAATGTATGAGTTTTTTAAGGAAGTCTTGGGTTGTCTTTAACGTCCCTTTAGAGTACTAGATCTCACCGTTTCTCCCCATAGCTCCATTGCTTTGTTCTCCTTTGATGAGGTCACGCACATCATCAGCCTTCCGTTTCTCATTGATCCCAATGAGGTTCTCCCTCAGCGCTTTGTAAGCCCCGTTCTTGCCATGTGCCTCATACCAAGCTTTCAGCAGCTGGTATGTCCGTTCTCTTGCATCTTGAGGATATTCATCTGTTATTTCGTCTATTCTGGTCGGAGACAGTTTACCTTGTCGCCTTACCACAGACCGGACAACTTTTAAACCCAGAATTTCTGCTATTTTAGGCAGAGACGCAAGCAAATCTGGATCTACAAGATAAATGAATCAGGAATGTTATTTCTGAACCTTAAAAAGCAACAATAAAACATTAAAATGATATATTTCTACCAGACTACTAGTAGATTAATGTTATGAAAGTATAACACGACTACAAGTTAAACATTTACATTAACTGAATAAGATATATAATGTTGGTCAATGAAAATATTTTTTTATTGCAGGCAATATAAAACTAGTCAAATAAATAAATTTAGGAAATCCCATTTAAACTTGATTTAGTCAAGCACAAAGCACAACTTTAGGCTGCTATGTAGCTAGTAAGTTTAAAACCAGTAGAGACTAGCTTACAGTACATACGTCAGTACAGCAGTAACATCATATATGCTAGCTGGAAAACCAGTTGGGCACTAACACTTTTAGCTAGTTAAGATATAAATAATCTATTTTATTAGTTTTAACTATTGACTAGATATTAAGCTTAATAATGACTAAGCTAGCTAGCTTCAAGTTTCCATCCATCCCCCCTCCCACCTCCCCAACAACAATAGTCATTTTACTACCTAGAACTAGAACCTTGAGATTTCAGTCTTGAGAGTTAGCTAAAATATATGGCACACTGGCATTCTTTTATGGTATTTATTTTTCAGGGCATTAGTGGAACAAAAATAAGATTTATAAAAAATATGTTGCATTCTTGTTATGTTTTATGTTTAAGGATTGAGGATTAAGTGGAACGGCACATTGGATCATACAATGACTCATCGTCTATACCGCTTTATCCTCTATACAGGGTCACGGGGGCTCATTCACACATTATGGGCAATTTCGGAAGGCCAATTAGCCTACAAAGCCTAGTCTTCAGACTGTGGGAGGAAACCGGAGCACCCTCAGGAAACCCACCAAGCATGGGGAGAACATGCAAACTCCACGCACAAGGGATTTAAACCCAGAACCTGGAGGTGCACTAAACCACCGTGCCGTCCTTTGAAATTACAATAATATTTATTTGTTTGTTTATTTTAAAAGGGCTAAAATCTTACCTTAAAAAAATAATTTAAAATTAAAACTTACCTAACAGGTCCATTGGCTGCAGACAAAAGAAAAACAAATAACCTAAGAACTTACTAGAAATACTAAATATCAAAATATAAAGTATCTGAAATGTTTGGAGGTGAAATAATCTCATGCAGAGTAAATACTCATGAGGAATGTATTCTCACTGCACCTCACCTCATCCTGAATCTCCGGCTCAGGTGGTTCTCTCCAACAAAGCATCTTTTTCTTCCAAAGAAAATACACAATCACTGCTGCTATTACTATTATTACAATCGGCAAGATGATGGCAAGTAGGGACCCTGAAACATACAAAACACACATCAGTGCATTAAGACGTATTAAATAAATGCTTTCAGGCGTCACCTTAGGCTTTAGAGTTATTAAAAAAATTCTTAACTGTTAAGTCTGTTAATATAAGTGCATTAATATAAGCCTGCGCTACAGTCAAAGCTGCTGTTATAGAGTATTAACCAGGGCCGGTTAACACATTTAGAAACCAGAGACAGCCTTATTTTTTTTTTTCTCTATACAGCTCTGGAAAAAAATTATATATATATATATATATGTTTCTTATGTTTTTTTTCTCACAGGTGCATGTGTTGGTGAGATTAACAGTTTTATTTAGTTTTTTTAAAAAGCTGACAATATTTCTCATAAATTCAAACTATAAGTATTGTTATTTAGAGTGTATATTTAAAAGAAGCGACATCACAATACATCAAAATAACCCAAGATCATGCAGTATTTGCAGAGCTTTAATATCTCACATAAAACAAAATGCTAATCATGTGTAAACAAATTGTGTTAATGCTTTGGCTAAATAAAATTAAGAAATCAGTATTTGGTAGTTAACACTGATTAGCAATTATAGCTTTCATGCATTTCGGCATGCTCTCCACCAGTTTTTTCCTGTTGGGTAACTTTATAGCACTCTTTCTGCAAAAAAGCAAATAGCTCAGCTTTGCTTAATGGTTTGTGACCATCTAACTTCCTCTTAATATTCCAGAAGTTTTCTGGAGTAAATTGCAGTAGTCTCATTCTTTTTTCCAGAGCTATATACATACACAGTATATGCTCTAGTGTTACAAACAGAACTGTCTCTACCTTGGTGCAAAACAACAGCCTCATTGTAATTTGATTGTTCAAAATCTAAATAAATATGTATTTATGTATTTATCTTTAAATGTCTTAGATACCCAAATTAGCAAAACAATAAATTTTACCCAATATGTTATAATATATAATATTTTTCTTTTATATTTTCCTTATACCTGTCTTAGTCCCTGGCTGAATCTGATGTGTGCTTACTGCACTAGAGCTAGTGCTAGGCTGACTGTCTGCACTCTAATTTGAAAATGAAAGGAAAAAAGTTTTAAACCTTACAATTGAGCAGACAATCTGTTTAAAGGTAAAAATTAGAATAATAATGACTACATCATGATTAAATATTTTTAGCAACATCGGAGTGAAAAATCAGATTTTTTCAACTCATTTTTGTCCATGTCTACAATATAGCTCCTGTCTCCCTACCTATGTAAAAGAAAGTGATATTTTGTGTCTGATAAAAATACTCTACAGTAGTATTTTAAGTAAAGATAGTATGGCACTACTATCTCTATCTAATATTTATTTGCACTTCAAATGAAAAAACTTGCTAAGAAAAAAACTACAGTTATTTACAGATGAAACTGACTGCACTTGAAGCCCTGAATAAATCTGAAATTGTGCAACATTTCGCTGCTTGTTCTTGAAGTGCTTTCTTCTTGCACGCCCTTAAACGCTTTACCGATCTGGGGAGACGCGGAGCGAACATAACGTAACAATGCCAGTCAAGACTAACAGAATTAGATTAATAAACAGATTAATATTATTACTATTTAAAGAACTAACTGAGAGCCAATTTCGGAAACCATCACTTTAGTACACAGGGTGGACAATAATATACATATATAAAAAATATATATATTAATTATTACATTATTAGTCTAGGCCTGGAATTAACCATTCTGACCAATCAGAGCATAGAACTCAGCAGCACAGTTTACTTGTTATATAATACTTGTTAAACAGATAAATATTAAGCAGAACATTTTTAACAGTTCTCAGACATCAAGATATTCCAATAAATGACAGTTTGGGGTACGAACCTCCTTGAGCTTCTTCATAACACTGTCTGTCGTGTGTGCGATTGCCCTCCACTTTAATTCCAAACTCACACCTATGAGACAAATAGAGAGGAGAAAGAAAAAAAATGGGTAGTTATCAGGATCTGGGATAAATAGTTTTGCTCAAAATATATTTATTTTGAAGTCTTCCTTAAATACTCACATAAAATGGTCAGTATCACATGTCTTCAGTATAAGATAAAACAAATTACCCACAAACACAAATTTCTAGCCATCTACACCAAGGGTGCCAGTAATTTTGGATCCCTAGATTAAAGTGAAGATAATCTAATTTTTAGAAATCTACAAGAGGTGTTTGGGTAAGGGTTATTTATAATACTTCAACTGCAGCAGATCTCACATCTAATAGTTCTGACATCTAATAACTTTCCTCTTTCTTGTAGGAATAGGCAGGATGACACTCTCAGCCCATATCTGGTATTTTTGTTGGAAGAAAGGAACATAAAATTACCCTTATGCAGATGACGTGCTTTTTTTGTTTTTATTTAATCAATAATGTTCCATCCCTAACTTGACTAGTGTCATTCGTTGACACTGGAATCTCCAGTATCATGGATCTTTTTCAGGTCAATTTTGCGAAATCTGATGCCATACCACTGAGATCTTCAGTATCTATACCAAATCTGACAGATCCCTTTCCTTTCCATTGGGAGACCAAATGGTTTTATCTATTCTGGAATATATAATACATAAATATAGTCAAATGTTTAATGCCAACTTCCCTTCGCCTTAGGATACCATTAAAGCAGACTTTAACACTGGCCCTTTCTACCTCTGTCCTATACTTTTTTCTTTTTATATTTCTTTTTAAAATTACAAACAGAGATCACACAAATTTTAAAGAAGGCTGGAACGCCAGATCCTTGAAATGTTTTTGTTTGGGAAGGATTTCCCTTATTAAAATTAATAACCTGGGTTGAATAATCAATTTAATAAGGACAATTCTTCCCAACCAACCAAGACAGGTCCTTCCTTTACAAATGATGACTATTTTGTTATCTAAGAAGGTTTAAAGTGCTAGAAGGCTGGCTGAGTTCCTTTATTTAAAGTAATTGGTAACCCTGTTTAAAGATGACAAATGACCGGTTCTGATGGGGGCTTAAATCTTCCAGGTATTGGATGGGATCAACTTGGTATTCATCTTCCGGTGATGACAGATTGGTTTAGAGCTGATCCTGCCTCAATTTGGCTTAGTATTGAATCCTTCCAGTCCACATACCCCTTATGGAATCTATTGTTTGTAAAAAAATATCAAGTCTGTAGGGGATTTTTGAGCTAACCCTATTACAATAAATACAGTCAGAGAATGGTGATCCATTCATATCTTAGTGGGTTGTGCTTATCTAACATTTCCTCTCTTCCCCCTTCCATCCTAGTTAATCCAGGTTTTTTGCCATAATTCCAAGATAGTGCTTTTAAAGCATGGTATACACAGGGGTTAACAAAGCTAGTAGATCAATTTAATAGGCAGACTTTGCTGTCCGTTATACAGGAACCATGTGGCCTACAAAAAGGTTAATTTTGCAGATATCTGCAACTTGGTAATTTTCTTATTACTGACAGAACATTAGTAACTTTAAAAGATACCTCTGATATAGGAAGAGTTTTATCTTAATCTAAGAAGTGTATAAGTGCATTTTTATAGATCGCCTTACAGACACTCGTATTGCCATTGTCATGCATAGGAGGTTATTCAATTTACTGAATTTTCGATACCATTAAAGTAGAAATTTTTCTTAATATGCCGGAGCCATGATCAGACTGCCTGCTTCATGTCTGAAATACCGGCCTACCAGGAACTTCTTTAATGGCCCAAACATGTGGAAATGGCATGAAGCAAGGTCAGGACGAAACAGGGGATGTGGCAATAACTCCCAGTCGAGTTCCTGTAATGTGCAATGTTGGTAAATGTTTGTTTGTATAGTTCCCACAACAGGTGTGTCTCTTTAGTGAGTTGGTGACATTGATTTTTAAGGATCTGGCGTTCTACTTGCTAAATGTTCACAGAAACAATCTTGGCTGGCCATCTTTCTGCAGCTAAAGATGTTACAGTATTGATAGAGAATCCCCAGCAGTGTGTGTTATGTGTATTTAGATTCATATCCATGCTATACATACGTGGTCCATTCGTGACACACTATACAGTCATCTCCATCGTTGCAGTAAGAGCCTTCCTTACAGCGGCACACAGTGTTAGAAGTGGGCGTACATATTTGTTCGACCTCCATGTGAACTGCAGTAAAGGACCAAAAGCAGAGCAATGTGAACAAACAGAATTAGATTTTTAGCATTTGTTACATCAGTTTAAGCTTACCAAGGATCATTACAGGGCAAATTAAAGTGCAGAAGGTATGGCATTTTTAATTTTATTAAGTAGTGAAATTTGTTTTTGGGTTCTTTTGTCAGCTTAATGATTAAAAAAATGACCATGACTACCCCTTTTTATAAAAAAAAAAAGAATTACAAAGAGCAGTTAAAAGTACCGAGATATTTAATCCACGGCCACAAAGAGCACCACAACATTAAATGACATTTTCCATTTACAGTGTTTTTTGTATATTAGTGTATTATTATAAATTATCATTGTTGTAACAACTTTCATAAATCACAAGCCAAAAATCTAAACCCAATAAGGAACATACACTTGTCAGGACAATTCTTGCAGAATTGACACTCATCATCATTGTTTGGATGATCCGCATATGATTTTGGTGTACATTGTATACACTCAGGTTTAGTTTTATTTTCCGTGCAGTCTTTGATTAAGTGTTCACCTGCATAAAAAAACATATAAATAAAAAATATCAAATCACAGTTTAAAGTATATACAATTCTATGTAAGGTTAATTTTAAAGAATGAAGTAGTAACTTTGCCTTTTTGTATTTTATATTTCTTTTTATATATTTTTTTCTTTTTTAAATTATAAAGAGTTCACAAAGCTTCTGGTTTGAAAAAAACTATTATGGACTGTCCAAGCGTTCATTTACCTTTACCACAGAGGCAACAGACTAATTCTTTAGTTGAGTAAATCCCGTAAGAGCATGTCTCACGTCTCCAGCGTCTCATCCTATTTCTCCTCACACTCTCTGTCAGGCAGAAAAGACCAAACTGTAGGGGAAAAAAAAAACACAAAACTACATTGAATTTTCAACTTGTATGTGCATGAGCTTGCCTAGTAGAAAATGAACGAATCACTCTCTGAGACTACTCTTTCTGTCACATTAAGGACTCGGTCAAAAAGAACGAATTGTTCATGAACAACCCATCACTATCCCTAACTATTCACAGAGCACAGCACCTGTATGGTCGGAGTGAATTATTTAACAAAATCTTTTTTTAAGAAAAAAGAATAATACAGTGGAACCTTGGATTGTGATCATAATTCGTTCTGGACATGGCCTCGTATATCAAAGCGAATTTCCCCATAATAAATAATGAAAACTCAGATTACTTGTTTTAAAACCCCCAAAAATTAATACATGAAAATAATGTAGGCTGACATACACAGAGAGAGAGAAAACAGATTTTTAACCTCGCTAATGAGACTTTCTTTTGCTTTACACGCGCGCTGTACACACGTGTTATAATAAACAGTACACACACAAACACAAAATAAAATATGTTTCATGTGCACATACGTGTTATAGTAAACAGTACACGTGTGCATGGATGTTGAATTTACCAGTAAGAGACGCGCACTAAGACCCAGCAGGGGAGACGATTATCCACAATTCCGCAGCGCAAGAGAGAGAAAAACCGTTGGCTCGGTTGTGATCACAAAATTTATACAAAAATTTTGCTCGTCTTGTGGAACACTCGCAAACCGAGCATGAAATGTGACTTAAACTAAATGGTTCTTGAGGGCAACATCAGGAATATTTATTCATTATTAGATCTGCATCAATGTAAACGTGCATGTCAAACGTGTATTTGTCATGCAGGTTTTTATGAGATCTTGAAAAAGTTTTGTTTTATTTTACCAAGTTTTTTTTTAAGGTTTTCCGCATCCCTTTAGAGGCTCTGTACTACAGACTGGTTTTAAAGTATAAAGATCTTCTTTAGGGTTTAAATGATTGTTTTTGGGCTGAGGGTTTATCAGTAATTCCACGTAATGTTGAAACGTACCCAACTCTCATGGCCTGTGTTATTTTGCTAAAAGATTTGCTTCCACTGTGTCTTATACCATACAGTACGTATTTTAAATTCCATTCTTACATATTTATGTGTAAACAGATTCCATGTTCTTAATGCAACACCGGGTGGGGGGGGGGGGGCGCAATCCAGTTAGGAGTGATAGTAGGGACTTTGAATGTTGGGACTATGAAAGGGAAGGCAGGAGAGTTGGTTCATATGATGCAGAGAAGGAAGGTGGATATACTGTGCGTCCAGGAGACTGGAAAGGTAGCAAGGCTAGAAGCTTAGGATCAGGGTTCAAATAGTTTTACCATGGTGTGGATAGGAAAAAAAATGAAGTAGGAGTTATTCTGAAAGAGGAGTTTGTTAGGAATGTTCTAGAGGTGAAAAGAGTACCAGACAGGTTGATGAGTATGAAGCTGGTTATTGAAGGGGTGATGTTAAATGAATGTTAGTGGCTATGCCCCACAGGTAGGATATGAGTTAGAAAAGAAAGAGAAATTCTGGAGTGAGTTAGATGAAGTGATGCAGAGCATCCCCAGAGGTGAGAGAGTGGTGATTGGTGCAGACTTCAATGGACATGTTGGGGTAGGGAACAGAGGTGATGAAAATGTGATGGGCAGGTTTGGTCTTCAGAACAGGAATGTAGAAGGACAGATAGTGGTGGACTTTGCAGAGAGGATGGAAATGGGAGTTGTAAATACTTTCTTCCAGAAGAGGCAGGAACATAGGGTGACATATAAGAGTGGAGGCAGAAGAACTCAGGTAGACCACATCTTGTGTCGACGTTGTAATCTGAAAGAGATTAGTGACTGCAAAGTGTTGGTAGGGGAGAGTGTAGCCAGACAACACAGAATGGTGGTGTGTAGAATAACCCTGGGGTGAGGATGCTGGTGGAAAAGTACAGGGAAGGTAATAAAGAGTTGCATTGTGTCTTTGTAGATTTAGAGAAGGCGTACTACAGGGTGCCAAGAGAGAAGCTGTGGTATTGTATGAAGTCTGGAGTGGCAGAGAAGTATGTTAGAGTGGTGCAGGACATGTATGAGAGCTGTAAGACAGTGGTGAGATGTGCTGTAGGTGTGACAGAAGAGTTCAAGGTGGAGGTGGGTCTGCATCAAGGATCGGCTCTAAGCCCCTTTTTGTTTGCTCTGGACAGGATGACAGATGAGGTTAGACAGGAGTATTTATGGACTACGATATTTGCAGATGACATTGTGCTTTGTAGCGAGAGCCGGGAACAGGTGGAAGAGTCAAATCACTTATAAGAAAAATCAATACTGGTGATGATAGAAAGGTGCCTGAACACCCAGTGCACCCCATTCACTGTCCACTGGGCACAGGGCCATGCAGACAAAGAGCCCAAGTCTTCAAACTTCCCTCATCCCAATGTGATCAAGCCCCATGGGGAGCACTTTACAAACAGGTCTGATTCACAGAGGCCGCACCCCACAGACACCACAGCACACCCCTTGATATAAAAATTTTAAAAAGAAAGCTTGAACGTGGTGCGTGTTGAGCTCTCCGCTCGATCCATGCTAATGAAGATAATGAGAAAATGTTACGCTGTTGACGTAGAATACATACCTCCAATGGATTAGATGTGATAATTTGTAAAAGATAAAAATCATCTGTAATTTTCAGATATGATCAGTGTTATCTGGAGATGGTGTAGCGCATACAAAAGGATGTGAAGATTGTATGCAAATATAATTTACAGAAGGGCATTGAAAAGTGTACTACACGTGCACTTACCACCCTAAGCTGTGAGGTGAATAAACATCAACTCAGATAAACCTGAGGCGCCATGACGGTCTGATGACGTCACCGCCTCAGCTCACGGCTTCAAGAAACGTTTTCATGTTTATAACAACAAATTACTTAGTTCAGGGGTCCGTTCTTCATACGTCGCTAACTCAGTTAGCTGGATTTAACTGTTCTGGATTTGTTCTGATCTTGGATTGTTTCGTTCTTCGATGCGCTTCTAGTATTTGTTGTCATAGCAACATATCCGTAAGCTTGAACCTGCTCGGGAGCAGGTTTATTTCATGTAAACAGGATTTAGCGTGCGCTCCTGGTGGGTTATGACTGGTTGAAATGGCGAGGTCACATCTAATTGGTTAAAGAGCACGACTGACTCACGTGGAAAAAGAAAAGTATATGCCCCCTGCCATGGACTCAAACACACACACATAATCGCTATCAAATATTATATATGAACATAAATTCATAGGTTTATTATTATCAAATATGATATTACTATTATAATAAACCTTATAATAAATATTTTATAATGATAAATTGGACGATACTAATTTTATTATAAAATAAACAATATAAAAGTATACATGTATTTTTAAACCAACGCACGAACGCACAATAATCCTAGACAACTCAATCTAGATATACTAATCATTAACAACAGGTGGGCTCGAAGAACCGAATTAGCCGGATCGTAATTAGCACGATGATCTCATCTTAGATGTGTCAGTTTATCTCGGATGTGTCAAGCGACGTACGAAGAACGGACCCCAGAAGGGTAAAGAAGCTGTTTTGTAATCTGATTAAACAACGAGGTGAAGTGAAGGAGAAATGACGCGTTTAACTGAAATAAACAGCTGCAATAAAAATGAAAGTGAAACTACAATAAACGCGCGCGCCTTTAACGTCGACTAAAGTAAAAATATCTTGTTTAAAATAACAGGTTTGAGCTTCATTCTAAACTAAGAGACTCACAGAATCTGAACAGAGAAGCGACGACTGTTTCATCTGTGTATTTATTTACATATACAGCTCTATAATACTGAGATAAAGAAAGATTAGCTCGATTACACGAACGATAAAAATCCGACGCGGGCAGAAAACATCGCAGTTTTATCCGAAACTACGGCATAAAACTTTAATATTTCATTTTATTTACTCACCAGAACACAGAGCAGCGCGAGCAGTTTCCTCGCCTCCATTTTACCTCAGACATCTGATGAAAGTCCTGTACTTTCCAACAAATCTTTCTACTGTAAAGGGAGTGTGCGTCTTGTGTGGGTCTTTTACATATTTTGTCCTGCAGGGGGCAGTATCGCACAGTTTCATTTTAGGTCATTGACCAGATGTAAGACCTTCATCGCTCATCATCTATACCACTTTATCCTGTATACTAAGTCGCCGGGGCCTGGAACCCATCCCAGGACACACACACACACACACACACACACACACTCATTCACACACTATGAGAAATTTGGAAATGCCAATTAGCTTAATCTGCATGTCTTTGGACTGTGGGAGAAAACCAGAGTACCCACGGAGAGAACATGCAAGCTCCTTGCACACAGAGACTGCACACAGAATTAAACCTGGACCCCGAAGGTGTAATGTGCCAGTGCTAACCACTAAAGCCACTGTACTGTCTTTCCACCTTTATGCCAGTCTCTTTTTTATTGTATTAGTGTTTTAGGGGAAGTAGTGAGTTTGGTTTTCTAAGTTAGTAAATTTCCTCCTGTTTCTCTCTCTCTCTCTCTCTCTCTCTATATATATATATATATATATATATATATATATATCAAATGAAAGCTACAACAAGATAGATAGATAGATGGATAGATAGATAGTTATTTTAATAATTTAGTTGCATTGATAATTTCTTTAAAAAATTAAATTTATATGTTTAATCATTTAACTTGGCCCCTATTTCTGCCAAAGGAGATTATTATTATTATTTTTTTTTTTGGAAATACATAAAATTTCAGATACATTTTGGAGTAACACCACAGACTTCATATTGCATAAAAGTTTAAACAATTAGAAGTTTATTAAGCAAAATAATAGCTAATAGAGATTAGATAATAGAGACAATTATATGATTATGAATGTCCTATGTATTTTATTAAAAATAGAATATTTTTGGTTGCATTTTGGTTGTCTGTCTATAGAGTCTGTGACCAGGACAGACAGACAGATTTTTCTAAAAATAGAGGCTGCCACTATAACTTCAAGACCAGGAGACATTTTGAAAATATTAATAAGCATGTACTTATCAACATTTTGTTTAAAATATGTTAGATCTGCAAGTTATCAACATAATACCACAAACACTAATAAAGTGCGACACATGTAACTGTCAAAAATTTAGCTAATTTTAAGAAATTAATAAGAAAGAATGTACTCACCATCTCAGATCAACCAACACCTGCATGGAAATTTATACAAATAGAAAGTAATACAAATAGGTTTCTCCCTTTTCTTAAATAGGCGACTTTCATTGTTGTAACACCACAGACAATAATTTGAGTGACAACTTTTTTCTTACAGTGGTTACTCAAGGGGAATGTCTATTACTGCCGCGCACTCTGTCGCGGCCAAACGGCAACTGCCAAAATAAATCAGTCACAATTTAAAGTAATTTGTGAAATGACCGCCAGGTGGCGCAAAAGGGACATTTTGCAAAACGACTGCAATTAATTTTGTTTAGACAGACTCTTTGTTTCTATCTATTGTTATTATTAAAGAAAACAGGACAAAACAAAAGCTTGTAAAAACATTTTTATTTTTAACGGTAAATTTATTTGAAACGAAGCGCTTCAGTTTCAAATAATCATTCAACGCTGAACCCAAATAGCAAAAGAACATGATAATAATAATCAAAAGAATAATAATCATTGTGCTTTTTGCTGTATATGTCCAGCATTAAATAACTATTTAATTATTAATAATTAAAGCTGCTCACATCGCGTGCGCTTTCACTTTTAAAAAATGCAGTGTTTAATCAGCAAGTATATGTTGCCCCTCTTTATGAAAGATGAATATTATGACTGAAACAAAGCTGCTCGTGTCGGCTCATATCGTGTGTACAAACACCATAGCACAATGCATGTGTGTGAATGGCTCTTTCTCTTTGCTGAGTTTTGGTCTGAAGTCAGATGAACGCGCGCATCGATATTAGAGATTTATAAGAGATTTCTCTTTTCCAGAAATACAACAAACACAAATTTATATGTGTTAAATAAGCACTGTCTTTGCGGCGCTGTGCGAAACGCACGCCGATGTGAGCCGCTTGATTTCAGTCATAATATACTAACATATTTTTGCTGTGTAGTGGACCGCGCGTGCACAACCTTCCGCGGGCGAGCCTTTCTCTGAATACGCCGTTTTAACAGGGTGGGGATAAGAAACACCGCATCGGCAAAAGTAGACTAATGATTATGAATGCGTCAGGGAAAACAGCAATTAAACTGACTGGCCATTTTAATAATTCATTGATAAGTTGAAGTCTTTGGTTTTGGTTGGGATGTAGGCGATCATCTCATCATGTCGTCTCCGCAGCAGTGGATGCGCCAAAAATTCACGTTTCATACAAATTACATAAGCTGAAATGTTTTCCATTAGTTTATATAAAAGCAGACATTTTGCTTTCTGTAAGTATATATTTTTCACGTCTGTGAGGCGAGTATACACAAAGTTTCGGTTCATTTCCTGATGAGCTCAAGTTCACCGAAACCGATACAGAATCATAATGTTTTGTCTTCATTGTACATGCACTTAAATAGAGTCTTATAAAGGCTATTATCTTATATATTTTTATTATATAGTTTTTGCCCATTAATCTGACAACACCTGTGACACACCCACTTTTTCTGATGCACAGTAAGAGCTTTCTGACTACGCGAGTGTTACACATGATAAAATATAAATGCTCACTGCACTGTAAAAAATAAACCGTAAATTTAACAATAAAAAACGGCAGCTGTGGTTGCAAGAACTTTACCATCAAAAATACAGTAGCAACGTTATTAGTTTTACAGGATTGCAACCACTGTACTGTATATTTTACGGATTTTAATTGTTTTTTTTTTTACAGTTTATAACTGTTTAATTAACATACTTATGTTGCTAAAAAAACTGTTTATACCTGTCAAATTCCAGGGTTTACACTGTAATATTTACGGTTCATGAACATCTTTTTCACAGTTCAGAACTGTCTAATTTAAAGGTTTATGTTGTAATAAATATGGTTAAAACCTATAATTATTTCCCAAAGCAGACAGAAAACTATTTAAACTGAGGAAAAAAACTTTTTATTTTTAACATAAATAAACTGAACATACAGTGGTGTAAAAAACTATTTGCCCCCTTCCTGATTTCTTATTCTTTTGCATGTTTGTCACACAAAATGTTTCTGATCATGAAAACACATTTAACTATTAGTCAAAGATAACATAATTAAACACAAAATGCAGTTTTTAAATGATGGTTTTTATTATTTAGGGAGAAAAAAAATCCAAACCTACATGGCCCTGTGTGAAAAAGTGATTGCCCCCCCTGGTTAAAAAATAACTTAACTGTGGTTTATCACACCTGAGTTCAATTTCTGTAGTCACCCCCAGGCCTGAATACTGCCACACCTGTTTCAATCAAGAAATCACTTAAATAGGAGCTACCTGACACAGAGAAGTAGACCAAAAGGACCTCAAAGGCTAGACATCATGCCAAGATCCAAAGAAATTCAGGAACAAATGAGAACAAAAGTAATTGAGATCTATCAGTCTGGTAAAGGTTATAAAGCCATTTCTAAAGCTTTGGGACTCCAGCGAACCACAGTGAGAGCCATTATCCACAAATGGCAAAAACATGGAACAGTGGTGAACTTTCCCATGAGTGGCCGGCCGACCAAAATTACCCCAAGAGCGCAGAGACAACTCATCCAAGGGGCCACAAAAGACCCCAGGACAACATCTAAAGAACTGCAGCCCTCACTTGCCTCAATTAAGGTCAGTGTTCATGACTCCACCATAAGAAAGAGACTGGGCAAAAATGGCCTGCATGGCAGATTTTCAAGGCGCAAACCACTTTTAAGCAAAAAGAACATTAAGGCTCGTAATAGTAACACAGCATTTCAGAAAAAGAACATCATACCAACAGTAAAACATGGTGGTGGTAGTGTGATGGTCTGGGGTTGTTTTGCTGCTTCAGGACCTGGAAGGCTTGCTGTGATAGATGGAACCATGAATTCTACTGTCTACCAAAAAATCCTGAAGGAGAATGTCCGGCCATCTGTTCATCAACTCAAGCTGAAGTGATCTTGGGTGCTGCAGCAGGACAATGACCCAAAACACACCAGCAAATCCACCTCTGAATGGCTGAAGAAAAACAAAATAAAGACTTTGGAGTGGCCTAGTCAAAGTCCTGACCTGAATCCTATTGAGATGTTGTGGCATGATCTTTAAAAGGCGGTTCATGCTAGAAAACCCTCAAATAAAGCTGAATTACAACAATTCTGCAAAGATGAGTGGGCCAAAATTCCTTCAGAGCGCTGTAAAAGACTTGTTGTAAGTTATCGCAAACGCTTGATTGCAGTTATTGCTGCTAAGGGTGGCCCAACCAGTTATTAGGTTCAGGGGGCAATTACTTTTCCACACAGGCCATGTAGGTTGGGATTTTCTTTTCTCCCTAAATAATAAAAACCATCATTTAAAAACTGCATTTTGTGTTTACTTGTGTTATCTTTGACTAATAGTTAAATGTGTTTGATGATCAGAAACATTTTGTGTGACAAACATGCAAAAGAATAAGAAATCAGGAAGGGGGCAAATAGTTTTTCACACCACTGTAAGTGAATTCATTCAGCAATTATGTGAAAGCACCATTTTATCACATAAGCTGGCAGCAAGAAAGTTGCATTGCTAAACATTCAGATTTTACCTTTAAGAAACTATTAAGAATACTTTTATACAAACCTAAATCAAATCATCAATTTTGTCTTTTTTTGTGAAAATACATGTCTGCTGCAGACATTCATCAAAGGGGTTTATGATAAAAGAGACACTTGTGTTTGCTAGATACTCGCTTAATATTATTGTGAAAGCAGAGTTAAGCAGGTGTCTTTCTAGTATATTGTAAAGGCGATCATCTCTTTTATCCTAAACCTTTTCGACATGTCTGCAGCGGGCATGTATTTTGACATGACAAGCCATGCAAATATGTTCACAATGTGCAATCGAGAAATTGAGAATATTATGGTCTAACAATACAAAAGACATACTGTATGCAAAATGCAACATATTCTAACGTTTTATCCCCAACTTTAACTTTGAAACATTTAAAGAGGGGGAAAAATTTTGTGAAAAAAACATTAAAACAGTATTCTGGACATGTTTTACATAAGAAAAAAAATCATGTCACCCACAAAAAAATAGAATACAAAAAAGGTTCTCACTGTATGAATCTTAAAAAATAAATAAACATTTTTTAAAAGGAAAATGCACAACCATGTCCTTAAGGTCAATAATACCAACTAAACATTTGTTCAAAAGATCATTTACCCCTATTTTTTGCTATCAAATACAAACAAAGCCTAAATATATTGCATCCAAAACAAAACATCCAAACATTTTCAAAAAAGTGCAAAAAAAGAATTACCTACCAGA
Organism: Clarias gariepinus; assembly: GCF_024256425.1. Taxonomy (NCBI): domain Eukaryota; kingdom Metazoa; phylum Chordata; class Actinopteri; order Siluriformes; family Clariidae; genus Clarias; species Clarias gariepinus. The sequence goes on along the minus strand of NC_071112.1, from coordinate 9,877,894 downwards.
TATTCTTTGAAGAGACTGTCCGGATCTTCATTTAGGTAGACACAAAGTGTCTTGATGAGACACTCGCTCTTCTTCTCAACATTTAAAAAAAAAAAAAGAAAAAAAAAAACAGTACTTAATATACTTAATACAATCCTATTAAGTGAGTTAACATTTCACTATGAAATTAAGCACATGTCTAATGTAAATAAAACTAAATAAAAAATAACAAACTACTCAGAACTAACAAATGAAATGGTCATGTAAGAAACAGGATTTGCATTAGTAGATGTAGCAGATCTTACCTGTTGCGAGTAAAGAACACCTTTTATTAAGGACCAGAAAAACTGCAAAGAAAAAAAAATTATAAAGACGTTAACATTTTAATTAGGTTAACATCATGTATACACATTTGCCCATTATACACAAAAATATACTTTATTTCAAGACCATTTTCATATTGTACACCATTATTTTAGCATTTGTAAAAAAATAAATAAAAAAAAATACATGAAAAAACAGGCCAATGTTTAATTCATGGTATCTCAAAATTTGGTAATTATACACAAGTTTCAGATCCATTTAAAGTTAAACTATAGATACTGCAGAAATTCTGTTTATTTTTTTAGTACATGTTAAATAACTGCTCTTGGTGAGCTGTTGGTGGGATTGTGAAAATTAAATTATATATATATATAAAATGTGTGTGTGTATGAATATTGGAACAATGAAGACTCAACATTTTTTACAGTGTGTGTTAACATTTACTTTGCTTAAATTTGATGGAACTAACAAACGCCTATATTTAATTTAAGTTCTAAATGTTTACTGTAATTTTAGTACTGTGATGATAAATTTGTTTAATGTTTCACTTGTATTTTATAAGGTTTTTGCCGGAGGTGTTACAGCGCAACTGGGTGCTAGGATGTAAAAATGTAATTTGGTAAAATGTTTTCATTATTTATTATAGAACATTTGCTGACGCAGTAGCACATCCTGACAATGTTTAAATTTTTATCGTCATTTAGTTTCGTTTATGTCAGTTAATAAATCTACTACAAGTTAAAAGAACACAAAATATAAGATCACAAAAAACCCACATGCGTAGCTTTTCTAATTATACATGATAAAATCTAAAGGCGCCTGTGTTAACGTTTACTTTGCTTAAATTCGATCCTAATAAGATTTAATTTGATTTAAGTTCTACACTTGTACTGTAATGTTAGTACTGTGATTATGAATTCGTTTAACTACAATGTTTCACTTGATTTTTTACGCTATTGCGTGCAGTTCTAAAGGAGCTGAGGCTCATTAATCCTTGAGAGAATGAACTGATGCCCAATGCGTCAGTCTATAGTTATATAGCGCCACTCAGTGGTAAAAGCCAGCAAACGCACAAACCCAAATGCCGCCACCGTGAGGCGTGGCGGTAAAACCAGAATACCGCTTAAGTACCATCTGTAGGTGTAATCTGTAAATGTTTTTTTTTATTTAACAAAATTATACATTTAATAAAATCAATATGCACAATATAACCACTTTATTTGTGTTAACAATGTCTTATTATTGCAATTTACATCAACAACGTGTGGTGTAACCCCGGTCATGTGACTGTTAAGGAGCGCGTTTGTAGTCCAGATATTGAACTGTTGGCTGTCGGACTTCGCCCATATTATTTACCAAGAGAATTCTCCCATGTGATAATAACGGCTGTGTACATTCCTCTATCCGCGAATGCCACTGCCGCGTGTGAAGTCATTCATTCTGTAACTGCCAAACTCCAGACTCGACACCCTGATGCCTTTCTCCTGATCTCCGGTGATTTCAACCACACATCGCTGACCAAGACTATTTCAACCTTTACTCAATATGTGGATTGCCACACTAGGGGGGAGAGGACACTAGACCTGCTGTATGCTAATGTTAAAGGTGCTTACAGTGCTGCAGCACTTCCCCCCCTGGGGAGGTTGGATCACAACCTGGTCCACCTTATGCCAACATACAAACCCCTTGTTCAGAGACAGGCTGCCATAGTGAGGAGTGTAAGAAGGTGGTCAGAAGGAGCCACTGCTACATTACAGGATTGTTTCGAGGCTACGGACTGGGAGGTTCTCAGTGCATCATATGGCGGGGACATTGATGGAGTGACGGACTGCATCACAGAGTACACTAACTTCTGTGTTGACACGTGTACCGATGAGAGATATTCGCTGTTTCCCCAACAACAAACCCTGGGTCACCAAGGACATTAAAGCGTGTTTAAATGCAAAAAAAATTGCTTTTAGGTCTGGTAATAAGGAAGCAGTGAAGAAGGCTCAAAAAATGCTAACTGGTAAAATCAAGGAGGGGAAAGAGTCATACAGGAGAAAACTGACACAGAGATCAGTCACAGTCACTACTCCTGCACTCCCAGCAATCAATATCAGCCCTACAAAAGCTGTAGATCCGTATAAGATCAATCCGAGAGTCCTGAAGTCTTGTGCTCCCCAACTATGTGGTATCCTCCAGTACCCCTTTAGCCTGAGCCTGTCTCTGCAAAAAGTCCCTGTACTGTGGAAAACATCATGCATTGTGCCGGTACCCAAAGCACCACGTCCTTGTGCCCAGAACGACTTTAGGCCTGTTGCTTTGACATCGCACATTATGAAGGTGTTCGAGAGACTGATCCTGGATACACTTCATCCCCTGGTGAAGTCCTCTCTGGACCCTCTTCAGCCGTTCATGGGAGTCGATGACGCCATAATACACCTGCTACATCGTACCTACTCTCACCTTGACAAGCCTAGGACTACCGTAAGGATGATGTTCTTTGACTTCTCCAGTGCCTTCAACACCATCCAACCGTCAGTACTGGGGGAGAAACTAATGAACATAAACATTGACACCCGCTTGGTTTTGTGGATCATGGACTATCTGACCTGCCGTCCCCAGTATATCCGACTACAGAACTGTGTGTCTGAGACTTTGATCTGCAGCATTGGAGACTGTACTGTACTGTCTCCATTTCTTTTCACCCTATATACATCTGACTTTAGATATAACTCAGAGTCATGCCACCTGCAGAAGTTCTCTGATGACTCTGTGGTTGTTGGGTGTATAAAGAAAGGTGACACCCCGGAGTACCAGTCTGTAGTGGATGACTTCATTTCCTGGTGTGAGCGTAATCACCTACAACTGAACATCGGGAAAACAAAGGAGATGGTTGTAGATGTAAGGAGAAGCAAGACCCCTGTGACTCCTATATCTGTAAAGGGGGAGATATATAGTGTTTTCGCTGAACAGAGGAGCAGTTTCAGCCAGAGAATGATTACTATCAAGTGTTCCACAGAGCGCCACAGGAGATCCTTTCTCCCAACGGCCATAAAAGTTTACAACTCTTCTCTGTAACTCATACACACATGTATGTGGATTTTTCACTGTTACACAACAGGACATTATCACTTACCATATTAATAATATGATTACTGCAATACTACTTCCCAATAAAATATGTAATACAAGATTACATATAATAATACAATATTACATAAATATACTAGATTACAGTGCAATACTTATAAGTGACCTTGAGTCATATTCTGATGGTACTTACTGTTTTAGGAACTTTTTTTTTTTTCAAGATTATTATTACTATTATTATTTATTACCTTTATTCTTTATTACCTTTTCTTAGTTAACATCTGTGAGCACCTGTAACCGAATTGCATAAATAATTTCCCTCTGGGCTTAATAAAATTATATGAATCTTAAATTACATTCCATGATACCCTTTCTGAAGTATGATTGAAACATGCATATTTTGCTACAAATGCAATCTCTCAAACTCAAATAAATATTTATTTTAAAACAAAAATGTAACTATTAAGAGTGCAGAAATTGTATTTTCCTACAGAATACAAATATGAAAACATTTTATGATTTATTGGTAGTTCAAGTTGTTTCAACTATTGTAAATTAGAGGAATTCCACAAATAAAGAATGACCCCCAAATCAGCTAATACACTAAACCACACTTTAATAAACATAAATGATTTGAAACTAAACTCTAAATGAAGATACTGGAGCGGAGTGAACACCCAGAAATGTGGAAATTAAATCATTTTAACTTACAAAGTTAACGACAGTAAGTACCTGGAAGTAAACTAAAGTTAAATTAATGTATTTTTTATAAATAATAATGTGTTGACATTATTGGCAGCCCTAAAGAATATTTGCACATGGGAAAACTAGGACATTTTCTAATTTTTTAAAACTGAATTTAGATTTTGTATAGCTGGGAATCAGAAATAGCCGATTAAAAATAAAACATTTTTCATTTAAAGATTCCTCAGTTTTACTTCTGAAAAATATCTGCACTGACCATATAATGATTTAATGTTTTATTCCTTTTAAACCACAGCAATTTACTATTATGATTATTATTTAGTGAAAAATGACACATCATACTTTAAGTGACGTCTGCAATGGAACCGTCACGCAAATCAGCCTTGTCCCTAATTATGCATAATGTTATGGCTTAATATAATTTTAACTGATGAGTTACATAAAAATTCACCCCTGCACAGTTGTTATGAATGGAAAAAAAATACAGAGGCTATGGAGACCAAACACGTTTATTTCTGTTGTAATGTTTTAACAAGGGGCTCCATGGGGATTGACTCACATTTGAAGCCTGCCTAGTGGTCCTTTCAGGAACTGCATGTTTTAGCACTTCCGCGTTGGATAAATTTTTTTAAAACAGGGGGTTACCCCCTTTCCTAACGAAAACAGTTAGTTTAGACCTTGGAAACCCCTTTCACTTATGTTACAGAATCATTTCTGTACCCTAAATAAATGTTTAATGTGTGTATAGGGCGGAAAGATACACACATTATGAAGATCACTGACTCCACATGTATTTCAGCTTTTAAATTAAAAGGGTACTATCAATACTTTTGGATAATTAAAAAGTGTGTTTATAAAAGCTATTAGAATTATGACATGAGATGTAAGGAAGTAAGGAGCCCCCCCCAATGCATGTCTTACTAGTAATGTTACTCATGGTAAAGCGGCAGTAATGGCAGGTAGCACAATATTTGGTGCACTGTAATAAATTTGGGACACGGCATTTACACTGTAAATAATTCTAGAATAATTTTAGAGATGAAATGTTTGATCTGTGTGTAAAGATCTGCAAGTTCTGACCTCACCTTTAGCTGGAGATCGACTGTGGAACTGTAGCCAAGAAAGAAACTCAAGATGCACCCATGCTGGAGCTCTAGGCTTTAAACTCCACAGAAACCTCTTCACATGCAGTCGTCAAGGAGTGGTGAGGGAACTCTTAGAACCTCCATGCTAAAGATAATGGGGTTACAACCAGGATTCTGTGCACACGAAGAAAGCCTGACAGTAAGGATCCTAACATCAGCTCGGGGTTCAGAAAACCTCCACACAGAATTCTGAGAATTCTAGGAGGGTTTCATGCAGGAACCTCCATGCTGGGAACTGCAGAACTCTCATAACAAGGATTCATAACTAGCATTCTAGAGATCACTGTTCTGCAGAAGGGATGCACAGTGTCAAAGATTCACAAAACATTTGCACTGAGCATATGAGAACCCTCACACCAGGGATTCAGGAAAACTTCAAAACCATCATTTTAGAACCTTTGCAGAAAAGCTTGGCATAAAATTTGCGAAGTAAACTTTACTCTGAAAGTTCATGCAGTGTTTAAGGGTTCTAGAAAACAGTGCTGTTAACGTGTGTGTGTGTGTCACGGTGCATCACTTCTGATTGCTTTGCATCACTAGCAGAATGACATACTCACCCTAGAACACACATCAAAGTGTGTGTGAGGTTTAGATAACAAAACAGACAACTGTGGTTTAAACAGCTAGCTCTGCTCATTATGTCAGATTAAGATATTTCTTTGTAGATCTCAGTGTGTGTATGTGTGCGCATTTGCTGTCATAAATCAGACCACAGTGTGAAGTGTGTGTGTGTAAATGACCTTTAGCCCACCAGCAAGGAAAATACACAGTTCTAAAGAAACCTATCAGTAATGCGTGTGTGTGTGTAAGAGAGAGAGAGAGAGAGAGAGAGAGAGAGTCATTCAGAGCTGCTCCTCAGACTAAGCATAATAGGACAGAAGGTGTGTGTGTGTGTGTACTCTTCCATAGTAAGGAGTCAGACTTTATTTCCACTGTATAGGGAGCGTCCTGATGAATGGGACACTGAATCAGTGTGTTAAGCATGGCCATGTATCAGTACACACTCACAAATGTTATATCCATCAGGACCTGAGAGTCACTCTCTCTCTCTCTCTCACACACACACTTCTAACTAGGTTGGCTGCTCATTTTATTTCATTTAAGGAAACATGCTTTAGGTTTACACACACATACACAAGGAGAGATTCATAAGCTTTGAAAGAGCAAGATGAGAACGAGAGAAACAGAGGGACAAGGAGAAGTAAAATGGGTGAGACAGTAAGAAAGGTGAATGTAAGAAATAAGAGAGAGAGAGATACATGTAGACACAGGAAGATGCAGGCAGGAATAAGAAAGTGAGAGAGGGAATGAAAAAGAGAATCAGAAATAGAGAGATGGCGTGAAAGACTGACACTGGTGGGCCAAAGGTCTCTTTTGCACATCCAAACTAGCCCCCATCCAGCCCACACACACACACACACACAGAGTGCGATTTGCTTATTGCTACTGTCCTGTGAGCGAGCTGTTTAACAGAGACACTATGTCCTTTTTTTAAACATGAACCCTGCAGCTAAACTGATTTGATGGCGCACCAGATTTCTCAGGTTTAATTTAGAACTTTAAAACTCAGGCAAACAAATCTGATCAAATACCTTGAAGCCTCACAGCATAACTCTGTGTAAAGAGGCTTGAGCTTCTGTTTACCACACGCTTGGTGGAAACTCACCCCAACAGGTGGTTTATAAATCATTAAGGCTCTGGGTTACTGATCAGAAGGTCAGGGGTTTAAGGCCCAGCACCACTAAGCTGCGCTTAAAAAAAAAAAAAAAAAAGTGAAAATATTCACTTTTCTGTGCTGTAAGGTCCATGTGACAAATAACTGCATCTTAATCTTAAACAGTAGAGATGCTAGTGGAGGTAAAGTAACAGCAGCTATCTAAATGGCTAATGTGTAAAGCTGTACCTAGCTAGCCTGTTTGTGTTTGTGCAGAGACACAAAGTTCAACAGACATTTTTTTTCTTAATAAAAACACATTGTATAGCATTTTATTAAACATGTACACTAACTCCAATATAACATGCACACCAGTTTGTCCTTTAAATGTTGAGTGTTGACATTATTGCAAACACTGGTTCCCTGCGCTTCTGTGTATTATATATAGATAAATTTATATAGATTTATTTAAGGATAAAAAAAAAACATGGACAATTACATGGTTTTCTTCTTTCTGCAAAGTTTAACATTATACACAGCAAGGAAACGGCAAGGGAAAGGGGGTTGGAAGGAACTACGCATCCCAGAATTCATAGTTCACAATGCAAGGGGAAAATAAGGGTTAGAGGTCAAGTAGGATGGGCTTGCAGACGGCACAAGAAGCGTTCACAGTGAGGGAAATGGGCGGATGCTGATAGAGTGTGGGGCAATTTATTTTTCAAAATCTTATAAGAATTAACAGGTAAATACACTGTGCAAAAGATGTATAACACTAAAATTACACAACATGGCATGATTGTGAGCGAGCTCAGTAACAAAAAGAAGGCGGAATTTAATCTCTAACCTTGATGCGACATCAGATGGCGGTTGGAATTCTAATTTAAAAAAATAACAGTTATGAAAAGCTGAATCTAAACAGCATTACTAACCTGCAAAGTTTGAATAGGCAAATTTGCCTCAGAATGTGGGTGGAGTTAAATTCAAACACTGTTCCACTGACATCAGGTCACTGACATCTAAAAAAAAAAAAAAGTCACGTCGTCTAGGGGTCACTAAAAGTGACTCTTGGTTTCTTGTTTGTTCTATTAACTGATCTTGGTGACGGAAAGGAGGCGGAGTTTAAACGAGTTCCAGGATCCCAGCGTGACATCACCAGTCGGCAGTTGGAATTCAAATTTGAAAAATAACAGTCAGCTAACTGTCACCTTCATGCATCAGAATAAAACAGGACCGAAAATTTGTCTTTTCTTAATATAGCCCAGTCATATCACACATATCACACACCCATAAAATGACCAGGAAGTCTATTTAAACAACTGACGTACCTTTAGACGTACTAATTGTAACCGAATGTGCTAGCAGTACTTAAAATGTAATTTTAGTATTAAAGTATATATTTTTTTCAATTTACTGACACTGACATCATAAATCTTGACATTACTAATTACTCCATCCGGTTCCCAAAATCACTTTGCGCCCTTATGTTGTGAGCTAGCCAGATCAACAGCTAGCTAATCACCTAGCGAATACATCAAGTATACCATTTCAGGTTGCATAGCATCAACATTCTTAAAGATTCAGAGTGACATCAGCATGCACCAATTGCCCCAGGTTCAATGTTGTTTATTTTGCTCATTTGATTTATGGACAATGTTCCCAAATGATCCAATGGGTCAGAAAGAAGCTTCGCCCCCGATGATAATAGACAGAAAAACTGCTTCAACTGACGTGAAAAAAAAAAATCATGTCCTGTTTAACTGTACAATATTCGCAATATTCCATAATAAGCTTGATTACTTAACCCATTTCGACTCGTTTGGGGAATAAAATTTAAATGGCCATTTTGATGCAAGATCATTCGTTCCTCAGCTGTGTCTTATTTAGGATCTACGTCAACTGTTCGAGTATCAGCACACGCCCAGGGAGAGGACAGCGAGCAAGGGTTAGGGAGGGGGTAGGGTTTTTTACGAGGGAGAGGAGGAGATGGAGGGAGCGTCTGGCGACTGCAGCACTGGCCTGGGTGAAGAGAAGGAAAAAAAAGAAGGATGGAGAAATGAACGAGTGTGGTTTCGTCTTTGCCCGTCCTGCTCCTCCTCTCCTCGCCTGATTGCCAAGTTTTTATCGTCTGACACAAAACTGGATTTTTTTTAATATAGATTTATATTTATATATAGATATATATACAGAGTAGCTACAGGACCCGCCCACTCGCCCCCGCCAATGCCGTCAATATCCATATTATAATAATAATAATATTAATAATAATAATAATAAAAGCAGAGATTGGTCAGGAGAGCAGGAGAGATGGTTTGGTTAGCGATAGCGATGTGGGCAGGTCCTTTTCTCTTCAGTACATTTTTCAAGTTTTCTCCTTTTTTTTTTTTTTTACGTCTGGTGTTGGTTGGCTGTTTAATGTCCATGTCTCTATTGTAGGTAGTTGAATATATGTGTGTAGCATTCAGACTTTTGTGATCTGTGTGTGCTGTTCTTCGTCAAACGGTTCGTTCTCTGGGTCCGAGTCGGTTGTGTCCGAGTAACGGTAATGATCCGGCTCGTTGTCACTAACGTCCGGAGTGACGGAGGTGGAAGTGCTCGCCTCAGAGTTCGACGACTCATCCACCGTCTTCGTGAAAAACAGCTTCACCTAAGAGCAAGAGAGATAAAAGTGGGAAAGAAAGTGCCCAAGAAACAGACAGAGAAACAGGCAAAAACAGATAGACAAAGGAAAGAAAGAAAAGAAGATAAAATAGACAAGAAAAAAAGACAAAGAGGAAGAATGAACAAAAGAGGTAGACAGAACAAGAGAGGGAGAAACAGGATGAGAGGCAAAACAAAAACAAATCAACAACGAGAAAAAAAAGACAAAATCGAAGAAAAGAAAGTTAAAAAAGATAGACAAACAAAGGAATCCATGAAGAGGAAGGTGAATGAGAAAGGAAGCAAAAGGACAAAAAGAAAGAAGAAGGAGTCAAAGAAACAGGCAGACAAATAAATAAGAAAGAAAGACACAGTGAGGTGAATATACAGGGAGAGAAGGAAGGGGAAAAACAAAATAAAAGACAGAGAGGGAGGTGGAGAGAGATGTGAATATACAGTAATATATCCTGATCCATGACTAATGTTCCACATGTTTGTGTCATGTCCTCACCTTAAAGTTAGGAGAGAAGTATCTGTTCGCCTTATCTTTATTTGCTTTGTCCAGGTCGTTCTTTGTCAGCACTAGAATCAAGTAGTCTCTCTCTCCTTCTCTCTCCCTGTCCCGCTCTCTCTCTCCTCCACCCATCCCTCTATCCCGCTCCGAGGGAGAACTCTGGCTCTGATTGGACGAGTGGCTGTCGCTGTCATTCATTGCTGAGCCGTTCTCCACTCGTTCTCCGCCCTCGTCCGGTCCTGGGATGAAGAACGTATTAACCCAGAAGTGGAACATTTTATCCTATAGAAAGAGAAACACACATTTTATAAACTGGTCAATTCAATGCCAGGTGAACTCAGAGATCTGATAGGATCAAGAAGTCAAAGGTCACTGACCTTCTTCATCATCTTGTTCTGCTTATGATAGAACTCGACTTTAATGTCACCACATACTGGAAGTGGCTGAGGAAACTCAAAATGAATGATTCTGTCCTCTCTCCTCGTGTGAGCCGGATTGGATGTGTGTATTTTCACCTTAAGTTGGTAGACAACAAACTGAGGGTCTGAAAAAAAAAGGAAAATGAATTGTTCAAATGCATCACTCGTCTGCAGACATTCAGAATTTCAATAATCACTTAGTACTACACAAAAGCTCTCAAATCTAACGTATGTCATTGAGGAAATTAAATCCTTACACTACATTCTCGGCAACTTGGAAATTTCAAATTCTGGGACCACTCTGTACTTCTCTCTGTTATTGGATAACTCAGTCTGAATTGTGATCAATTGGGCTAACTAATTCTTATTTTTTTTTATTTAATTTTTATGCAAAACAGAAAAAACCTGTCAAACCATAAACTTATTTTACAGTTAATTCCCACTATTATGTACCTGAACACTCATTCTAGGCTAACTCAAACTCTCATTCTGGGGTATTGAAACTCTTTCATGTGTACTTCAAATTCTTATTTTAAATAAAAATCAGACTCTTATTCTGATCAAATTCACATTCCATGTAATATAAACTGTTAATTTTGATGTATCCCAAGCTCTTATTCTGGGTCAACTGAAACCTTTATTTTGGGTCAATTCCTGAGGTTTAAATTTAAAGCAATTTATTTTTAATCTTGGCTTACTCAAATTCTTGGGTAAATAAATCTTACTCTCATGTAATTCAGTCTAATACAAACAGGACACACTATGCCATTACTATGGCCACCCCTATGCATTAATCACTAGTTTTAGCTAAGAAAACAATGAAACTAAAACCAGTCGCTAAATGTTCACCATATTGTTACACTTAATAATTTGCACATCAATCTGTGATTGGTTAAAGTTGCTGAGGCCGTTTGGTAACATCACACACGGCAGCTATATTCAGTAAATTAGAAAGTGTTGGTGTTTGAGAATCTGAGATTGCTGGGACTTACTGCAAGTGCCACTGCTGAACATGGGGAGCGTCTCAAATGCCATTTTATGGAACAGTAGAGCCACAGGTTTATAGTCCAGATGGTTTTTGAGCAGATAGCTGTAATAGTGCACGTACCTCCGCTGACTCGGGATTGTCACACCCTGACACACAACAAAACACAGCTGTTTTGAAATTCATGTTTGAAATCCTGGGCTGACTAAGTGAACTTTTTTGCTGTATTTCAGTTTAATCTAGACACACTCAGCTGGTGAATGCTGTATTTCTTGATTAATTTGATTTATAATCTCACAACTTATTCTTCGGCAGCTTGAGTTCCTCAGGTAAGAATCACGCTCGGGTAATCTATAAACTTATTTTTAGATAGGCCTGGGTACTGAACCTCAAAACTTTTGAACAAACTTCTACTATATCATATAACATAGAAAAAAACCCCGCCATGCCTCGTGCCCTAAGCCTCCTGGGATAGGCTCCAGGTCCCCACGACCCTGAATACAAGATAAAGCGGTATAGATGAGTGAGTGAGTGAGTGAGTAAATACTGAGTGTGTCGCATAGTCGGTGTAAAAATGTCTACTCCATCAAAAGCGTGGCTGTTTTGTCATCTGTGATGATTTTATCTGCTGATGATGCACTATATACCAACAGGACATTGCGGTCCAGAGTAAAACCACAACAACATTAATAACACACGTAAATATGTGTATGTGTATGTTGTGAGCAGAAAGGTGGTTCGTCTTTAACTGCAAGAGAAACAAACCCACAGCTATCCTCCTCTCATCGTTCAAATTTACAATGTTATAAAACTTCTTCAGAATCTCCACCAACGGATTTCCATCATCACGTATTACTGATGACAGAAGTGTGACGGGGTTGTAGCAGCTAATGTTTAGCAAACAAATGTTTGTCAGCTTATTTACTACATTAAACGGTACTGTATAAGGTGCGCTGCTGGTGACTTAAACTGGGAGTTAGATGTACTTTACATGTAACTGAGTGTAGAGACCAAAAAAAATTAAACACTAAATTGAAAGCTTCAAAAAGTATTACAGTGTCTGGTAATGTGAAGCATCTGCATTACACTCTGACTTTGATTTTTATTTATTAATATAAACATATTGTGCTGTGGATAAACGGGCTGCAGCATTCATCAAACATGCACATTTTTCAGTAAACGCTGAACTGAACGGTTGAGTTTATAATAAAAGAAAGTGAAAGTGTGGTTAACATGCAGGGGGTGAACACAAGAGGCAAAGGCTCAGTTCAGTTGGTGTATATCATCATTCATTTTATGAATTGTGCTCTCTCTCTCTCTCTCTAGTAATACTAGTCAGAGATGTAGCGAAGATTAGATCATAATTACAAACGTTAAAGTATGAAGGTGAACTTGTTCATTTTAATGAGGGTGAACTTTAAGCTAGCCTCTACTGAAGTGTGAGCTTTGCACAACAGTGTTAACAGACAACTTTGGGTTGTAGTAAACAAGCAAATTTTTTAATGTTGTAAAACTGCTTTCAAATGGCTTTTATGACATAAAAATTAAGTATAAACATCAAAAGTGTCTGAAAAATAAAACTAAAGACATGCTCCGCAATTAAGCAACATCACACTTTCAAGATTGTGCTTGTTCTCACACAGCCCAAGTACTTACAGGTATTACAGCGGCGCTGATATTCAGAACAACAGCACAACCTCAAGTGTGATATTGCTTTCATATAATAGTTTCAAAAACACCATTTATTATTAACACATTTTTTTTTTTATTTAAACACTTATTTTCCTTTCAAAACATCTACTTGGATTTATAAAGTCAGAATTGAAAAAGATATTGTTCAGGAACCAGCATTAAAGTAAAGGCATCAGTATCAGTGTTTTCCACATATTTGGAAAATCTGACTAATAATGCAAAATAATTTTTCTTGTTTAAGAATAGTGGTCACTATCACATAGTTGTTTGATACCTTTTCAGAACCTAATGATACCCGAAATCACCCAAAACAACCCTGATCCTGAATGTTTGGCCATATTAAACACACAGATTTAATTGGCTTTTAAAGGGAAGCTTCCACACCTATGACTCATTGTAATTGTAATAAGTGTCTGTGCATAAATAGTCAGTGAGTTGCTCAGCTCATGAGGCGATGCACTGACTTGGCTGCATACTGCACCATAGAGAAGACAACTGCCACTGGACTTGCGTAATAAAGTAGTTGAACCTTATAAAACAGAAAAAGTATCTAAAAAGATCTCTTTACACTTTTAAAAGGAGCTCATGCACAATTATTACAAAAGACAGACTACATCATTTATTCTATATAGGGCAATAATTGATAGTAAGAACTAAAAGGTATGTAAACTTCTGAACAGGGATCATTCCACCATTTTCTTTATTGTTTTGTTTGATGATTGGATGGTAGGTTGACATTTAAAAAAAATAAAAAAAATAAAAAATCTGCATTATTTTTCAAATTCGTATTCTTAGGAAACTTAGATTTGCAAGGAACTCAAATTCTGATGACTGAGTAACTTAAAATGTTTACCATATCCGATATTCTGATTCTTAGAGCAGTGGTTCTCAAAGTGTGGGGCGCGCCCCACTAGTGGGAAATACAGATATGACAGGTGGGGCGCAATGAACGGGAGGGAATTAGTGGAAAATAATAGGAAAGTACCTATTCTAATTCATGCTTTTCTTTATTGACAATAAACATCAGAAACTCGAAACTAAACAATCACATGCAAAGAAATGGATTATTAATACAAGTAAATTAAAATAACATCAGAGAAAAAGTGGAACCATAGTGCAACAATAACGGTTTAACGTCGGCATGTCGCAGAGGAACAATATATAAGGAAACATTCGGTATTATGTATGTAATTTCATTTATTCCAATGTGTATGCTGATGTTTCTGTATTTTTTCAGGCAGTACTAGTCTGGCATTTCTAGTTTCCAGTGCGGCAACAAAGTTGCTTTTTGATCCTTCAGGCGCTGAACAGAAGGGAAGATCAATATCGTTCTACGCTTTTTGTTGGTGTGCTGCATTTTGCGATGATCCCTAAATCACTCGTTGCGCCGTAGAGTATAATGGTGTTTATGCTTTTAAACATGTATAATTTAAGGCGGATGTAGCTTAAACAAAATGTAGAGAGGAAATATATCTGGGTATCTTATTCGCCGGTTTATTTACGCAGCTATTGAATTCGGAGATGCGAATATCAAACTAACTTTACCGCGGACACAAACAGGTGTTATGCGCTAAAATGCCCCCATGCCACGGATTGCCCAAACCCATCCCCAACACATACACACGTAATCTCCATCAAATATTATATTAGGACATACATTCAAAGGTTTATTATTATTAAATATATTATTACTATTATAATTAACCCTAGGCACGTGACACTCGTCGAGACGATTAATACAAATCCCCCAAAATGATTATTTTATGGCGCATTTATTTTGCAGGGGTTTGTCAATGTACAAATAACAAATTATTTATCACAAATTACACTAAATAAATATTGTTTGTGGTGAAAAATTATAGGAAACGATTTTTATTATAAAATAAGCAATATAAAAATATACATGTTTATGAAAAAATATATATAATTTATATAGTTTTCCCCTATACAACATTTTTTATATTGCTTATTTTATAATTAAATTCGTTTGCTATAATTTGTAATTTGTAAACCATAAATCTACGAAATTATTTTCTAATATATTATTTGAAAGAGATTATGTAGGGGAGGCAATCCGTGGCGAGGGGAGCATTTTAGAGCATAACATCGGGCCAGTAGCGTACTGTATGTAGTGAGCATAATAACATCAATGGATACATTTGTTACATGGACCACAAAAAAGCAGGTGATTCAGCATCATCAGCCTAATCAACCAAAAAGCCTATGATGAAGCCTATGTTGCGCTTGGATTCATGGTGGTGATGATGAGGGCAGAAGAGAGACCTGTGTGTGTTTTGTGTCTTAAACCGCTGGCAGCAGACAGCATGAGACCCAACAAAGTAGGAAGACAGTTAGAGACAACGAACCCCAGTCACGTTAATAAGCCACTTGACTTCTTTAAAAGAAAGCTCTAGATAAGTGACGAAGTAAGCCTGTTATAACAATAGCACGTGTATTTTATCTGTTTTGAACTTGCTGTTATTTGATCTTATTGGTTTAGAAATTGATATTTCAATAAATAGTACACTTGGCCGTTTTCGTTATCATTTTGTTGACAAGTGGGGCTTGAAAATTCGCCCACCCCTTAAGTGGGGAATGACAGAAAATGTTTGAGAACCACTGTCTTAGAGAACTCAAACTCTGGAGCTACTCATATATGGTTATTTTAGGTAACATTTTTGGTTCCCTAAATTTTAAGTCGCTTTATTTTTAGGTAAATAAAATTTTTATTCTTATTAGGTAAAAACCTAGTAAGAATAAGCTTTTTTTCACTTTTTTTTAGTCGTACTAGACCAAAGGTTACCTGGATGTCTTATAGTTTTTCTTAAATTCTTAACCACTTATTCAAATGAATCAAACTCTTAAACAATAAATTATTACTTTTTTTAATTATTACAATTTTGTAAGAATTGAAAACGAATATTATTACCAGCCAAGTTAACCATCATAACCTGTCATTTAATAACTTACAAAAAAGATCTTATGTTTATGTAGATGAGCATGTATGCGTACAAACATGTGTGATCTACCTACAGCCTCTTCTGTTTCAGGTTATATTTAAATATGACGCCGAAAGTTAATTAACATAAACCACAGCAGTTCCGGTCTCTTCCTCAACATGACGTAATAAGTAACCTTTTACAGACACTTGCTAAATCACCTGGCCTTGTGTGGTGATCAACGAAATCTCTTAGGGTGCTCGTTTTGAACAAACCTTCTGAACAACCACGAAATGATTTGATGTTAAACATAAATAAGCACCAGCTCCCATCTTACCTTCTTGTCCCTGGTCCTCACTTCTCCGTAGAAATCCAACGCTTCCTGCGCCTCCATGAATTTCCCACGATGCAACAGGTAAGCGCAGATCATCACCCCGGTGCGGCCTTTTCCTGCTTTACAGTGAATGGCTGCGACATGGTTCTCGTCCTCGGACAGCCACTGATCAAGATCCTCACAAAATGGCTTAATGAGCTCCAGCTGAGGGGGGTTGTGGTCTTCAAACGGGTACTGAGCAACTGAATGAGGGGGGGGAAGACAGTTGTTCTATTCACTGTTCTCAAGGATAGACGCCGTTAATTTTGACAATGTTTGACAATATTTTACCAAATGCATTCCTCGTGTAGTTATAGACATAAATTAAGAGTGTAGATAAACAGGAGAGCAACAGGAGACCTAAAAGAGAACCTTGTTGGAAGCCATCCTGTGCTTTTAAGTATCTAATTAGAGTCACTAGCCAAACTTCTCAGCACTTTCAGAGTATTCAAGGCTTGTCTGTTAATAAACCTTTTCCACAATCTACAACAAATGTTACCATGATGTCCAAACCCAAAGGGCTTACAGAACCATAGCTTCACTTAACCGATCACTTTAAAATGTTTCATGTCTTCAACCTATATCATGAGCTTTCCATCATTTCCATTTTGTTTTGACAACATGAATACAAGAACCTGTTTTCCTACATGCCAGTGTCACTCGTACACTATACAAAGAAGAAATTTAACACAGATACTCCCTGACTTATGAAGGGGTTAAATCAAATTAAGTAAAAAATGTGTTTAATACCTGACCTACACGACAACGTAACCTAGCATAGGCTGAACGTGCTCAGAACACAAAATAATCCGACATGAAGACTAATTCACAAAGTGTTTAGTGTTTATAAGCACTGAATAACCTGCACTAGCTAAACAATATACTGTAGATACTGATTACTGAAAGGCAGATATTGCATGGGAGCTTTGCTTTACTCCGCAAGCTACCAGTTTGGCATTGCTACAGTATCACTATAAGTAGGAGCAGATTTTATTTATATTGTGATTTTATAAGTATTACAATATTTTAAACATCCACCAATTATTTTTTTTTTACGCTTCTAAACAAACTTGGCAAATAATCTGCTTGTGCCACGAATTTGCTTTTGTCACACATATGTTGTGCTGCGAATAGTTTAGAGTGCTCCTTAAGGATTATAGAGAAACTTTAGCATATTACTGCAATACTCACTAAATAGATTTTTTTTGTTGGTTGCTATGGAATGTGATGTGATGGGTTTCCAAGATATACAAAACTAACTAGCTGAAAGGGGGCATATCGCCACCTACTGTAACAGAGTCAAACATACTTTGGTCAATAAATCGATTCCCCTGCTGTTTTTGTACACAAAGTCCAATTAAATATCCTTGTCGAGCTGTAAACACAGCTCCACTTAACTGTCCATGGAAACAGAAAAAGAGCACCACCTAACATCCCCTCTTATGTTAGGGAAAAAAAGACTTCCTGTTTCATAACCAAAAACCTCTCTTGATACTCCAGAACATGCCTGTGCACATTTATGATGCCCTAAAGCCATGTCTATATCCTGTTGCTTCTGCTTTAAAAAATAAAAAAAAAACTTCCTTGTCCTGATTTAGTATCATAACTGATGGAAAAAGAAACTGTAACATTCACACGAGTCTGAACCGCATGATGTAGCTGTGGTAAGCCTTTGGCAAAGCGGTTCATATCAACTTCCTCTCTTCATTTCCCTTTAAATCAACATGAGCCCTGAAAAATCCAAACAGAACGTGTGTGTGTGTGAGTGAGTGAAAGAGAGAGAAAGACCTGTGTGTTCCAGTGTCTACAGTAATACACCTGGCATTGGTTATTAAAAAAAAAATCTCCTAGACTTAGTTTCAAAATGGCAAAGAAATAGATTTCTTTTAATGAAATAATCCCTGTGCTCAGCGTGTCCTCGTCCACTTCCCCTCGATGTTTCCTCTGACTTCTGATTCTGTAGGCGTCAGATTTTCCCCCAATTTGTTTCTCCTCTTCCGGTTTCGAAATGAACGACCACACGCTCGCTTTAGCTCCGTGTCGAATCATAACGAGCGCTGGTCCACTTCCCTCCATCCACTTCCCCCTCAAGTCTTCCCCCTCAAAACTCAACCTGCCCCCAAACCTGAGCTGCTTTATATTTCTGATCTATAAATAATCTGATTCAGTCAGAAAGATTAAAGCTTGTGAGAGCCAAGCTCCAGCACGTACCTCATGTTTATTTATTTTAATGAGATATAAAAGAAATTTGTTTGCTCAAGTTCAGCAAATGAATTTCTGTACACATTTTTCCTGTACTCACCCCGACAGTTGAATTTGGCTGTGTCATAGTGTCGTTCTGCACACCTGTAAAAACAAACACTAATTAATTACAGTACACATGTAATGGTATGTGCGTGTCCCTGTTCGGCAGGGGGGTGCGTGTCCCTGTTCGGCAGGGGGGTGCGTGTCCCTGTTCGGCAGGGGGGTGCGTGTCCCTGTTCGGCAGGGGGGTGCGTGTCCCTGTTCGGCAGGGGGGTGCGTGTCCCTGTTCGGCAGGGGGGTGCGTGTCCCTGTTCGGCAGGGGTGCGTGTCTGTATATATATGTCCCTGTTCAGCAGGTGTGCTTGTCTGTATATATACGTCCCTGTTCAGCAGGTGTGTGCGTGTCCCTGTTCAGCAGGTGTGTTCGTGTCTGTATATATATGTCCCTGTTCAGCAGGTGTGTTCGTGTCTGTATATACATGTCCCTGTTCAGCAGGTGTGTGCGTGTCCCTGTTCAGCAGGTGTGTTCGTGTCTGTATATATATATGTCCCTGTTCAGCAGGTGTGTGCGTGTCTGTATATATATATGTCCCTGTTCAGCAGGTGTGTGCGTGTCTGTATATATATATGTCCCTGTTCAGCAGGTGTGTGCGTGTCTGTATATATATGTCCCTGTTCAGCAGGTGTGTGCGTGTCTGTATATATATATGTCCCTGTTCAGCAGGGGTGCGTGTCTGTATATATATGTCCCTGTTCAGCAGGTGTGCGTGTCTGTATATATATGTCCCTGTTCAGCAGGGGTGCGTGTCTGTATATATATATGTCCCTGTTCAGCAGGTGTGTGCGTGTCTGTATATATATATGTCCCTGTTCAGCAGGTGTGTGCGTGTCTGTATATATATATGTATATATATATATATATATATATATATATATATATATATGTCCCTGTTCAGCAGGTGTGTGCGTGTCTGTATATATATGTCCCTGTTCAGCAGGTGTGTGCGAGTTCCTGTTCAGCAGGTGTGTGCGTGTCTGTATATATATATATATATGTCCCTGTTCAGCAGGTGTGTGCGTATGGCGTCAGATTTATGTCAAAAGTCACGAGCGCGTAAGACATGCTCGCGAGCACATTATGTTATTTCACACGCGCAAAAATGAACCTTCAGGTGGCATGATAAAAGTACTCGCGCACAAATTCAACAACCGGGAGGTGTACAGGCAGCTGCGCGCGAGCGCCTGGCATACTCTCATAGGTTAACTGCTCGCGGAGCGCTGTTTTGCTCGCGCAGTGGATTTCTCCTCGCTCAGCTGATTTCTGCTCGCTAGATGTCTAGATGACTTTTGACAATTTGGGGGCGGAAACCAAGGAGGGCACTGACTCTCTTATGATTGGTCACTTTCATCGTAATCACACCCACAGGGACATCCTTGTACCTTGATTGACAGCTCTCATTACAGGAAGGCACGGAGTTGGGTTAAGTTACCACCGAAGAAGAGTGGGAATTAATTTTCTAATATACATAAACTGTCTATCCACGTAAAAAATGCTGCGCAGATCATAGTTAAATCAATTACCATATTTTTGGGCAATAAGTAACGTAACTAGCTAGCCTATTCGTTCTGTAGCTAACGCCTTAGCCAACACTTGTGATGCTGATCGCCCGACACTCATTTTAAAACTTGTAATCTTTAAAAACTGCATCTTAGACAACTAACATTAGGCTAACTGAATCATAACATAATTGTTTTCACATGTACAAGTGCTATTCTTACTGACGCTGATTTAATGCATTTGATTTTGCAGGCTAACACCTTGTCCCTTATTGTATTTTTGTGTGGCTCCAGCTCATCTTGCCGTTTATAGATGTAAGAGAAAATATGGTAATTGATTTAACTATGATCTGCGCAGCATTTTATACGTGGATAGACAGTTTATGTATATTAGAAAATTAATTCCCACTCTTCTTCGGTGGTAACTTAACCCAACTCCGTGCCTTCCTGTAATGAGAGCTGTCAATCAAGGTACAAGGATGTCCCTGTGGGTGTGATTACGATGAAAGTGACCATTCATAAGAGAGTCAGTGCCCTCCTTGGTTTCCGCCCCCAAATTGTCAAAAGTCATCTAGACTCGAGCGAGCAGAAATCAGCTGAGCGAGGAGAAATCCACTGCGCGAGCAAAACAGCGCTCCGCGAGCAGAAGCCCACTGCGCGCGAGCAGGATTCCACTGCGCGAGCAGAGTTAACCTATGAGAGTATGCCAGGCGCTCGCGCGCAGCTGCCTGTACACCTCCCGGTTGTTGAATTTGTGCGCGAGTACTTTTATCATGCCACCTGAAGGTTCATTTTTGCGCGTGTGAAATAATGTGCTCGTGAGCATGTCTTACGCGCTCGTGACTTTTGACATAAATCTGACGCCATATGTGCGTGTCTGTGTATATATATATATATATATATATATATATATGTCCCTGTTCAGCAGGTGTGTGCGTGTCTGTATATATATATACACATGTCCCTGTTCAGCAGGTGTGCGTGTTTGTATATATATGTCCCTGTTCAGCAGGTGTGCGTGTTTGTATATATATGTCCCTGTTCAGCAGGTGTGCGTGTCCCTGTTCAGCAGGTGTGCGTGTCCCTGTTCAGCAGGTGTGCGTGTGTCCCTGTTCAGCAGGTGTGCGTGTGTCCCTGTTCAGCAGGTGTGTGCGTGTCCCTGTTCAGCAGGTGTGTGTGTGTCCCTGTTCAGCAGGTGTGCGTGTTTGTATATATATGTCCCTGTTCAGCAGGTGTGCGTGTGTCCCTGTTCAGCAGGTGTGTGCGTGTCCCTGTTCAGCAGGTGTGCGTGTGTCCCTGTTCAGCAGGTGTGCGTGTTTGTATATATATGTCCCTGTTCAGCAGGTGTGCGTGTCCCTGTTCAGCAGGTGTGCGTGTTTGTATATATATGTCCCTGTTCAGCAGGTGTGCGTGTCCCTGTTCAGCAGGTGTGCGTGTTTGTATATATATGTCCCTGTTCAGCAGGTGTGCGTGTCCCTGTTCAGCAGGTGTGCGTGTTTGTATATATATGTCCCTGTTCAGCAGGTGTGCGTGTGTCCCTGTTCAGCAGGTGTGCGTGTTTGTATATATATATGTCCCTGTTCAGCAGGTGTGCGTGTCCCTGTTCAGCAGGTGTGCGTGTTTGTATATATATATGTCCCTGTTCAGCAGGTGTGCGTGTGTCCCTGTTCAGCAGGTGTGCGTGTGTCCCTGTTCAGCAGGTGTGTGCGTGTCCCTGTTCAGCAGGTGTGTGCGTGTTTGTATATATATGTCCCTGTTCAGCAGGTGTGCGTGTTTGTATATATATGTCCCTGTACAGCAGGTGTGTGCGTGTGTCCCTGTTCAGCAGGTGTGTGCGTGTGTCCCTGTTCAGCAGGTGTGTGCGTGTCCCTGTTCAGCAGGTGTGTGCGTGTCCCTGTTCAGCAGGTGTGTCGTGTTTGTATATATATGTCCCTGTTCAGCAGGTGTGCGTGTGTCCCTGTACAGCAGGTGTGTGCGTGTGTCCCTGTTCAGCAGGTGTGTGCGTGTGTCCCTGTTCAGCAGGTGTGTGCGTGTCCCTGTTCAGCAGGTGTGTGCGTGTTTGTATATATATGTCCCTGTTCAGCAGGTGTGCGTGTCCCTGTTCAGCAGGTGTGCGTGTCCCTGTTCAGCAGGTGTGCGTGTCCCTGTTCAGCAGGTGTGCGTGTCCCTGTTCAGCAGGTGTGCGTGTCCCTGTTCAGCAGGTGTGCGTGTCCCTGTTCAGCAGGTGTGCGTGTCCCTGTTCAGCAGGTGTGCGTGTCCCTGTTCAGCAGGTGTGCGTGTCCCTGTTCAGCAGGTGTGCGTGTCTGTATATATATGTCCCTGTTCAGCAGGTGTGTGCGTGTCCCATACAGGCGAGTCAAGTTCTTCCACACCATACATACACATCCGTGTCTTATGGATTATCATATAGACCTTGCTTTGTGCACTGGTGCGCAATCATGTTGGAACAGGAACGGATCATCCCCAAACTGTGAGCATAAAATTGTCCAAAGAAACAACCTCACACCAATTCTAACATGGGATGAATAAAGGGCGGAGACTGCAAGCCAAGTCTTTTTGTCTGACAAATTTGCTTCTGAAAAAATGGTCGAAAATTCCCATGAACACTGTCCTAAAGCTTGTGGAAAGCCTTCCCAGGAGAGTTGGAGCTGTTATAGCTGCAATGGAGGCGGGACCAACATCATATTAAACTATGTAGATTAAGAATTGCCCATATGCCTGTAAAGGCAGACGAGTGAATACTTTTGGTAATATAGTTTGTATATATTCCTATGTGTGTGTGCGCGCGCACACGCACACACACACACAAACATACATACATAACTGCTAAACAGGGACATGCGCACACACACACACACATACCTGCTGAACAGGGACAGAAAAAGAGCACCCTGTTCGGCAGGTGTGCGTGTGGTGCGCGTGTCCCTGTTCGGCAGGTGTGCGCGTGGTTGCGCGTGTCCCCGTTCGGCAGGTGTGCGCGTGGTGCGCGTGTCCCCGTTCGGCAGGTGTGCGCGTGGTGCGCGTGGTGCGCGTATCCCCGTTCGGCAGGTGTGCGCGTGGTGCGCGTGTCCCCGTTCGGCAGGTGTGCGCGTGGTGCGCGTGTCCCCGTTCGGCAGGTGTGCGCGTGGTGCGCGTGTCCCCGTTCGGCAGGTGTGCGCGTGGTGCGCGTGTCCCCGTTCGGCAGGTGTGTGCGTGGTGCGCGTGTCCCCGTTCGGCAGGTGTGCGCGTTGTGCGCGTGCCCCCGTTCGGAAGGTGTGCGCGTTGTGCGCGTGCCCCCGTTCGGAAGGTGTGCGCGTTGTGCGCGTGCCCCCGTTCGGAAGGTGTGCGCGTTGTGCGCGTGCCCCCGTTCGGAAGGTGTGCGCGTTGTGCGCGTGCCCCCGTTCGGAAGGTGTGCGCGTTGTGCGCGTGTCCCCGTTCGGAAGGTGTGCGCGTTGTGCGCGTGTCCCCGTTCGGCAGGTGTGCGTGTTGTGCGCGTGTCCCCGTTCGGCAGGTGTGCGTGTTGTGCGCGTGTCCCCGTTCGGCAGGTGTGCGTGTTGTGCGCGTGTCCCCGTTCGGCAGGTGTGCGTGTTGTGCGCGTGTCCCCGTTCGGCAGGTGTGCGTGTCCCTGTTGTGTGCGTGTCCCTGTTCAGTAGGAGTGTTTGCGTGTGCTATGTGTGTGTGTGTGTGTATGCTATGTGTGTGTGCTGTGTGTGTATGTATGTATGTCCCCGTTCAGCAGGTGTGTGCAAGTGTGTGTGCGCATGTCCTTGTTTAGCAAGAGGTGTGTGTGCATGTCCCTGTTCAGCAGGTATGTACTTGTGTGTGTGCGCATGTCCCTGTTCAGCAGTTATGTATGTATGTTTGTGTGTGTGTGTGTGTGTGTGTGTGTGTGCGCGCGCGCGCGCGCGTGTGTGCGTGCGTGCGCACACATAGGAGTATATACACTATATTACCAAAAGTATTCACTCGTCTGCCTTTACAGGCATATGAAGTAACATCCAATTCTTAATCTACATAGTTTAATATGATGTTGGTCCCGCCTCCATTGCAGCTATAACAGCTCCAACTCTCCTGGGAAGGCTTTCCACAAGGTTTAGGACCGTGTTCGTGGGAATTTTCGACCATTTTTTTAGAAGCAAATTTTGTCAGACAAAAAGGCTTGGCTTGCAGTCTCCGCCCTTTATTCATCCCATGTTAGAATTGGTGAGAGGTTGTTTCTTTGGACAATTTCATGCTCACAGTTTGGGGATGACCCCTTCCTGTTCCAACATGATTGCGCACCAGTGCACAAAGCAAGGTCTATATGATAATCCATAAGACACGGATGTGTATGTATGGTGTGGAAGAACTTGACTCGCCTGTCCTGACCTCAACCCGAGAGAACACCTTTGGGATGAATTAGCCTTCCCAGAAGAGTTGAAGCTGTTATAGCTGCAGAAGGTGGGCCAACATCATATTAAACCATATGGATTAAGAATTGGATGTTGTTCAAGGTTATACGCATGTGAAGGCAGGTGAGCGAATACTTTTGGCAATAAAATGCATGTGTAAAGGGGTGTGTATATGCATATGTGAATGTATAAATGTAAGTGTAATTATATGCAAGTGTGTGTACATGTGTGCAGGTGTCCATATATGTATAAAGGTGTGTACATATATGAATCTATAAAAATATGCATAAACATGTCAATGTCAATATATGTAAATGTGTTTGTACTTACAGGTTATATATTTTATAATGGTTTCTGTGTTTGGAATCCAAAAATCTGTAGAGACAAAAACAGGTGTTTAACGCGATATTTAACATTTATTTCATAGAAACTCTGAAAGAACATCATAAACAATACTCTGTGTGTGTCAGACTAACCGTACGACATCATCTATGTTGTTGCGGTAAACTCCCTCCAGTCTCTCGGCTGGAAACCCCATAGCGATGATGTTTGGGTAAATATCTAACAAACACACGTTAAGGAACTCATATCCGTCCAAACACCACTTTCACAAAACCAAATACATGTGCATCAACAACACAGTATTAAACATGTGTGAGTGCATGTGCGCACACATTCACTCTCTGGGATGTCTGTGTGTGCCGCTGCACAGGCAGTTATTCTGTGGTTTGGTGGTGGATGGACAGCTGGGGTTTGGTTTGGTTCCCTAAAAAAATGATAACGGTAAAGGTCAGGTGCTGCCACTTACACACACAGTCACTACCAGAAGATTGTATAGTAAACACTGCGCTGGGGTCAGAGCAAGAAGAGCGCTTAATCAGGAGGTCAAGAGAAGGTGAGCTGCAGGGAGGGTCTGGGAGTAAAGCTGATCTGGGGCGGAACCGAACAGGTTCACATTCGCTTTATATGATTCAGAGATTAACAATGACGTCACTCAGATGTGAGTGAGGAGAGTGTTCACTCATAGTCTGACACCACACAAGTGCTAGTGTAGTAAAGGTAAGATAAAATAGATGCAAAAAAAAAAAATTAAGCACAAAGAGAGATGACTGAATGCACATAGTAAAAGAAAAAAGAAAAAATGAATGGATTTATAAAGAAATAGCTTTATATGCAGATGGATCCTAGAAAAAGAAAGAAAAAATAAAAGGAAAAAAAAACTAGCAAAAAGAAACAAACTAAGAAAGAGGGAATAGAAGGATGGACGGAAATAGGATGGAAGGAGAGAGAGAAAAATGACAGATGGACACAAAAAGAAAAGTAAATATGGATGAAAAAAAAGGGAAAAAAGATGGATGTAGAAAAAAAAAGTAACAAAGTCATGAAACATAAATGGAAATAAAGGAAACAGAAAGAGGAAGAAACTTGTATAAAATAAAGAAAAAGAGAAACCAGCATTACTAAAGGTGACGGAAATGAAACGTAAAGAAAAAAGCAAAAAAAAAAAAAAAATGAAAGAGCTACAAGAAGCTACAAAATTGGGTTCAGTCCCACACATTTGGGTCTCATGGGTGTTTCTTTGAAAGCGCTGCAGCCCACCATGTAATGCATGACATCGCCATGACAATAAACAAGGAGACATTCATGAGGTCATCTCAGGAATCTCCTCCCACCAATGAAACAAAAAGTAGTAAATCAACCTGATGGACCCATACAACACAAGGGCTTTTTACCAATTGATCGCTTCATGCTCCAAGCACTCTGTGTGCTTTACCTTTTATAGAGTTTAGTGGGCACTGCCATATGCATTTCCTCACGTAAACAAGAAGGAAATCACAAAACAGAAACATTACACAACTTTTCTTGAAAACTGGTAAAAGAAAGCCGGTGTGTTAGAGTTTATGGCTCTTCTATCTTGGGCTGAGTAGAGAGGATATCACAGCTAGGCTGATATCCAGTACAACAGCATAACAGCGAGTGTAATATTACTTTTATACAACAGTTCCACAAACACCATTTATCATCAACACGTTATGATTAGTTTCTTTAGTTAACCAATTATTTTGCTCTGCCAGCAAATATTAACACAACTAACTGCGCCTGCCGGAGGTTCCAACTGACACTTAGCGACCGACAATTAGTGAAATAATCAGGGGTGAAAGTTTTTAATTCTTGCCGGTACTATGTAGCCAAAAGGTAAGGAGAATAAACCACAGAGATTGTGGAGAGTCCAGAGAAACTCCCGAGATTAACTTTATATTTCCATTTTATCTGCTTTAGAATATCATCTCTGTTAACGTCTGGGTTGAATACCAAACAGCATTCAATGAAAAGCTAGTGCGCTGTAGGGTGTACGAAAGCTTGATCAGGGGTTAGAGAGGAATTTTATAACTCCTAGCCTAGTGTTAGAAGCTAATTAGCTTGTAGCTCACATTAGCTGTAAACAGAACACCACAGATGGTTCATAGACGATTTAAAATGACTTGGAAGCATTTACTAAGCAAAGAAAAGGTGTTTTGCTTAAAGTAATATAACAATATTGAATATGTTTTCTTGCACAATACAGTTAAACATCCCAGTACTGTTATGGTCTATTATCACCACTCGTGGAATGCCGCTCATCCAATTAGAGCTGTCCTATAACGGTGATTGCTGTTGAAGTTTAGTTTTTGGATATGGAGAAGTACCGCAAAATTTTTTTTGCAACTGACCCACACCATACGACTGGTCCAGACCCGTGATCACTCTGCACCAAAACCAAGGACATGTCTTTTCTTAATCACCATAAAGTTGTGATTACAAACCGGACCTTTAACACTCCTTATTGTCAAAAAACTAAACCATAAAATCAGATGTCAAACCCAGGTTGCAAAACCTGAACAAATCCCACGATTCTCTGTGAATAACGACAACACACAACTACATAAGAAACTTATCCTGTCCTCCAAACACAGATACCTACAAATTGACAAAACAGTTGGATTTCAGCATTATTTTCGGCATAGATTTCTAAGTGGACCGACAACTTTCATTACACTGTACGTACATTGTGCTCAAAATCTAACGCTTTCAGCTGTAAAGGTCTCTTTATCCTTAAAGAGACCTGTGATTACATGGATTATATATTTCCAAATAAGAGGCCAAACTTCTTCTAATACTAAGATTTCAGGACTCATTTTTAGCATTTTTGGAAAACCCATAGATCGTGGACTAACCAAATTTCAAAATTATTAAATTATCGTCAAAGTTAAGGACACACTGAAAGATCAGTCAACAACCACACCAACCAGATCAGATGCAGTTATATCCCATTCCATCAAATCCCCGTCTAATCTATTTGTATTGTGATTCTGTATGACAATTTTAGAAATACTCTAATTCTATATATATCTACCCACCTGTCTATCCATGTTAGCATTCAGATTTTGTTACAATTTTAAACAAACCAAGCAAATTATCAAAGGGCATCAAGGTTTGAATAGTTAAGAGCACTTTACCTGTAGGATTAGGGAGAAACTAGAACCTACAATTACAACCTCAACTGCATATGTATATAAATTAAAACTATTACTAAAGATCTAATTTGTTTTGACTGGGCGATACATGAAAATTTCTTCACAATGTTGAGTACAACATCCTAATAAAATCCGATCTGACCAAACATAAATCTGCAATCTAGTCACACATGCGGTTTCACAGAGAATAACGTTACACAACTCTATGTAAGAAACTAACGCTGTCCGAATATGGGGCTTTAGAGACATTTTTACATGACGCTGTTTTCACCATTCTGTGTTTTTTTGACAGATTTTTAGGCACACGCAATTCAGAATGATAAATTTACAAAAAAATTAATCATCAAAATACGATGCACTCCCACGATGCAGCAAAATCAAATTTACTCAATCGTAGACCTGCAATCCTGTCCCAAATATAGTACTGATTTTTAACCTGACCCAAAAACATCCTGTGTCATAATTTCTAACAGAACTACTTTGCAAAAAGAAACAACATAAAAGCTGTATAATAAAAGTCACAAAATATGCACACAGCAGCTGATCAAAATAAATGAAACACTTAGTGTGTAAATAAATAAAAATCCAGGCTCATGGGTCAAGGATACAGGTAAGGTCCAGATCGAATCCATCTTCCTGGTATCTCCTCTTTTCTCGGCTCACAATCTGCTTAATGAACGCCATCGCAGTTCCCAAGTTCACTCACAAACGTGACTTTTTCTGTAGAAAAAGTCCCACGTCCCTGTATGCACTGCTTTGAAGCAGATTTCTATATTTACACGCGCGTTTGTGTGTGTGTTTTTACACCACAACAGCCTCAGACACGTCCAATCCAGCAGATTCCATTTACGAAACCTTGGCTAATTAGGTTAAGCGTATATCTGCGTCCACAAAGTTTTTCAATCTGCTTAATACGGACATAAAGACGTGGTCCGGGGTTGTAGATGTGACTATCTGGATTATTTTTAGATCATTGAAGCCCAATCCAGGCCTTGTAGAGATTCCTGATTCGTGCAAAAAGAAGAAAAGGCTCCCGGGGGTGAAATCAAATTTCAAATCGAGGTTCTCGAGTTCTTGATGATGATCAGGAGTTTTGGTTGTGGATAAAGATAAGGAAGGTGGAACCACTCCAAAATGAAAGGATGGAGAAGCAGCGCTAGGATACTCCAGGCTACAGTAATGATGGGCCGGGTCTGTGATTAGATCACGCTGTGGTGGTTCTCCAAATGGTCCTGATTCTGTATACAAATTAAGAGTTATCAATGAATATATGTTTTATACACCTAGAGCAGGAGAACAGGAAACAGCTTATTTAAAAAAAAAAAAAAAAAAAAAAAGAAACACACAAACAGGATTATTTGCGTCTTTGAGGAAGTGTGGACGGACGGACAGGGACCCGGATTATGCCTCGTCGTCTGAGAGGTTCTGTTAGAACTCTGACTAAAATTACGATTATCAAAGCTTGTGTCTATGATAGCTTCCCGGATCTCTCCTTTAATATAGAAAAAAGTATCAGAAGTGTTAAAATGAGGATAGTTTCAGCATCAAAATGAGATGCTGTTCAGGATTTGATGCTGTGAGTGTCCTAAAGCTTGAAGGGCCCAAGCAGGGCTCCGGTCCAGACTACAGCAGGCCTGAAGCAGACGGTCTCAGGGTCTGACACAGACATAGCACTAATTACACTCCATGCAAGCTTTATAAATGAGTCCTAAAGCTGATCAGGATGCTCGTAGAGAGTAAAATGAAAGCAGAAATCCTGAGTGTCCCAATCCTCCAGGAGAGAAAAGGGCTCTCGGATCCTCCAGAAGCCCAAATGCAGAGCATCAGATCCGCCGTGATTTACCTCCGAACCGGGCAGGAAAACCTCTCCATCGCCTCTCCTGTAGTGGTAGTGGGGGGGAGGAGGAGGGGGGGGGGTCGACAGGGGCCAGGAAACCTCCCTATTACCCCCTATCAGGCTCTAGCTGCCATTTCGCTCTCGTTCTTTCTCTCTCGGTGTCTCTCCTCCACCTTTAAAAAGCCGAAGCTGTCCTACACCGCGATCATCTCCGCCGCTCAAAAGGTCGACGCGATTTCCGACACAAAAACGCACCGAAACACACCGCTGTCAGCCTCCCCGCGGCTCACACACCGACCTCCGAGCGCCCAGACGTCATCAACACCTCCACGCCTCAAATCCGTCGAAGGGAATCATCTTCATTTCTCGCCGTTTCTCTCGCCGCGTCTCTCTCTCCAGCTGAACTCTCAAACTTCCATCATGGCTTCCAGCGGAGGAAAAAAGAAGCTAGTTCTGGCAGAATGAAACACGTATCCCTCCGCGCTTACAACAAATAGCGCGCAAAACCCCCGCCGAGCTTCTGCTCACTCATTTACACATCCCTCGACAGAGAGGGGGGTTTTATTCACAGATTGACTTACATCATGTTTTTGTTTTGTTTTTTAAAAAAGAAAAATAACCATGTTGTACACCGAGCAGAAACGGGTTCAAACTCTGATCGCGGCGCGCGGCGGAAGAACACGGAGGTGAGCAAGATGGCGGCGCTTCGACCCTGTCAAAGTGGTCACGTGATCAGCTCATTGGGGAAGTTTCTAATGTGATGCATGTTACAGTCTAATAACCGGGACTGTACACACACACACACACACACACACACACACGACCTATTTTATTTTTATTACCTTTTAATATTATAATTGTTTTTTGTTAGTCTTTGGCTTCGCCCATTGTTTATTCACTTTCATATTCACGTGTGATTACAGGACGTTTATATTAATGTTATAGTTCAAGTACAAATTAATTATTTACAGTTAAATGAACATGCACACGTCACTGACTGTATTATTATTATTATTATTATTTAAATACACCTTATTATTGGATACACATCCTAATATTTTTCTGATAATAACTTTTTCACAACAGTTCACATATTAGCAAATATGTAAAAGTTTCCTTCGAAATTTAATAAAATTTTTAAATTCATAATAAAAATGTAAACAATAAATTTTTAACTAAGGTCTACATGATCTTAATCTTTAGGTTACAGGTTCGTGGAGGGCCGGGAGCCTGACCCAGTAGACTTTGGGCACGATACGGAGTACACCCCGGACAGGGTGCCAATCCATCTCAGGGCACACACACACACACACACACACTATTTGGGGGAATTTGTGAACAGCAATTATCTGCATGTATTTCTACAGGAGGAGGAACCTGGAGTATCCAAAGGAAAGCTGCAATTTGATAATTAAGTGCCAAAACCAAGTAACGAAACAAGTTACACACTGAATCTGAAATGCAACATAGTCAAGGGTTTCAGTTTTAATTCAAAGGGTTTTTATTCAAGTATGGCATTAACCATTAAGGAATTACACCCATTTTCACACACACCTCCATTTTGTGGGATCACAAATGATGTAACAAATGGCTGACAAGCAGTTGCATGGCCAGGTGTGCCCTGTTCCTTCATTCCCCTGGAGGTGGTTCTATGTGCTACATTTGCATTTGGTTGCTGTTTACTCTAACTCTTAACATGAGGTGGAAGGAGGTGTCGATGCAAGTAAAGGAGGCCATCTTTAAAAAAAAAAAAAAAAAGCAAATAAACCCATCAGAAAGATGACAAAAACATGGGGAGTGATCTGTACAACAGGATTGAAACTTTCTTAAAAAGAAGGAATTAATTGGCAAGCTCACATCTTAAGTGTTTCAGTTCAACTTCAGTGTGGTTGTGTAGAGAGAGCCAGTGTCAAAAACACCTTTATATTTGTTCCAATATTTATGGACTACGTGTAAAGGGTACACACAGACATGGTTGTGTAGGTGAATGAAGTGTAGTCCGGTTAGTGCAGTAATGCAGTTGTTCAGCACTCTCATGGCCTGTGGGAAGAGACTCTCCCTGTCTGCTCGGGCGTGTCCCAGTTGGAACCAATTAATTCAAATGATCAGTCAAGAAAGCTTAGGACTATGACAACAATTATATCACATCTATCACTGTGTGATTATAGATAACCCCTGATTATATAACCACTGCTCTAACACATACACTTTAACCCATGAGGCCAGAGTCACGCACTTAGAGTGTGTGTTACAGTATTTTAAAAGTGGTTTAGGGTATGTTGGGGTATGTTTGCAGTGTTATGGTGGAAATATACTCGCTGTTAAACCATGCACTTGCATAGTCAACTGGCAATGTTGTGAATGCATTTGTTCACATACTTGCCTATTTACTATGTGGTTTGTTCCAGTAGGGGGCGCACCAGAGAATGAATACAATTAGACAGTTTTGCATAAAGTACACAAACATGGCGACACTCGTGGAGCTTAGTTTCCATGACATAGAACAGGGGTCTCCAAATCCAGTCCTGGAGGGCCAGTGTCCAACACAGTTTGGTGATTCTTCTTTTCAAATACAGTTGATTTAACTAATCTGTTAATTACTAGGTTCAGGGGGTGTGTTTAAGTGTTAGTGCATTACAAACTGTGCTAATCACTGGCCCTCCAGGACTGGATTTGGAGACACCTGATATATAAGATAGTACTGATCTTCCATACACTGTTTTAACTCTGTTTGTCTCTGTGCAAAGGTAAAGAAAAATCATAGGGGAATTGAAAAATTAGCAACGGGAATTGCAGGACTAGTCGCACAACTCCTCTTCAATACCTTTTGCCATTTTTTGCCATTTCTGCTGACTACACGGCCCCTGCTGTTTACACGAATGTTGCATGCACATTGCTTTCATTTCCGAGGACATGCAAAAGCTACGCACCAAACAAACGTAAGACACGTGAAGTAGCCGTCATATGTCTGTATATCTCTGCCCTTAGAGATTGTGGTTTGGTGTACGGTACATTGTGTTAGAATGTGTTACTATATGTTAGAGTATATTGGAGCATTTCAATTGTTCTAGTTTTTAGAGTGTGTTACAGCGTGTTAGAATGTGTAACAGTTCTTGTGTGTTAGTGTGTATGAATGTGTTGGTGAGTTACAGTGTGTTAGTACTGTATATTACTGTATGGTGTTAGTGTGTTAGAGAGTGTAAAGTGTATTACAGTTGGTGTGTTACAGTTAGTGTGAGTTAGTGTGAGTGTGTTTTAGTGTGCTTGTGTGGTAGAGAGTGTTAAGTTGTGCTAGTGCGTGTTACAATGTGTTAGAGTGAGTTACAGTGCATTACAGTATTTTATTAGGTGTATGATATGTTTGTGTGTATTAGGATTTTTGAGTATTTTAGAGTGTGTTGCAGTTTGTTAGAACGTGTCCATGGTAGAGTATGTTAGAATGTGTTACAGTATGTTAGAGTGTGTTGCAGTATGTTAGTGTGTGGTATATTAGAGTGTGCCATAGTGTGTCAGAGATGGTTGGGGTGTGTTGGAGTTTATTTACAGATTGTGTTTGCATTGTGGTTATAGATTGATAGAGTATACAAGTGTGTGTAGATGTGTGTTAAAGCATGTGTTAATGTGTGCAGAAACTGTTAGACCCGGTAGTATGTTAGCATATGTAACAGTGTATTAGCGTTTCTAACAGAATGTTAGCATTCGTCATTTTGATAACATTTGTTACTGTGTGTTACAGTGTATTGGTGTATGTTAAAATATGTTCCAGTGTATTATCATATGTTACAATATGTTCCAGTGTTACGGGATGGTGTTATCATATGCTACGGGGTGTTAAGAGTGTGTCAGTGTTTGCAACAGTTTGTTACAGTGTGCTGCAGTATGTTAAGGTATGATAAAGTTTGCTGGAGTATGTCACAGGGCGTGGTAATGTGTTACATTGTATTGTAATGTGTACAGGGTGTTGTGTTACAGCGTGCCGGATTATTGTACAGGGCATTGTAATCTGTTACAGGGTGATGTAATGTGTACAGGGTGTTGTGTTACAGTGTGTTGTAATGTGTTGCATTGTGTTGTAATGTGTACAGTGTGTTGTGTAACTGTGTGTTACAGGGTGTAATGTGTTACTGTGTGTTTTAATGTGAGCACTACATTGTGTTAAGGTGTGCTGTAATGTGTTACAATGTGTTGTGTTACAGGTGTGTTGTAATGTGTTGCAGTGTGTTGTGTTGTAGTGTGTTGTGTTACTGGTGTGTTGTAATGTGTTGCAGTGTAATGTGATACAGTGTGTTGTAATGTGTTGCAGTGAGTAGTGTTACAGTACTGTTGTGTTACAGTGTGTTGTGTTACAGTGTGTTATAATGCGTTGCGTTACAGGGTGTTGTAATGAGGTAAAGGCAAGGGCCTTTACTCCGCCTCTGCTCCAGGGGGCGCTAACTCTGACCCTGTGCTCTGAAACCAAATTCTTAACAAGCTTGTCAATAAAAGGAAAGGACTTTTTATTGTGCTGTAAAGTATACATGACATGACAATAAAGGCTTCTCCTTCTGTTAGAGTGTACTACAGTATGGTGTGCGTGTGAGTGAGTGAGTGAGAGAGAAAGAGAGAGAGAGAGAGAGAGGTCTGCTGGTAAAGTCCAGCAGGGGGCGGTAGTGTGCTGTGTGCAAAGTATAAAACACCAAATTGTCATTTCTTTTGTGCTGGCAGCTACATCACCCTCACTGAGGTTTCTTCTGTTTTTCTTCCTTTCTGAAAATTTTAAAACAGGTGTTTTTTTTTGTTTGTTTAAAAATAATATAAAATATCACAAAATTATTAACAAATGACCAAAAAAATATGTTGTGACCTGAAGGCTTTGTGTGAATGTTAAAGAGCTCAAAGCTGTTTAGAATATAAAAATAAAATTTGGAAACATATTTTATATTTATATATTCAAATTATTTTCATTATTTTAATTCTTTTATTTTTTAGGAGATCCTATTGCTACAGGTTTAAGATTATGCAATAATTAAAATAGCAAAATTAATATTATTATTAATAATAATAAAAGGAAATTTATACAAATAATCATTATTTATATCAAACACATCTATATATTTACATTTTGTAACCTAAAAGAATCACATAAAAGAAAATATTTACATATATTATTTATATGTATTTAAGACTGATATATTCAGATTATAAATGAGCACACTTATACTCAGTTTAATTAATAATTAAATGTTCAATAGTCATGATTTTATTCTGTAATTTTGTAATGATTCATTGTGTACGGAGCTGCTCCTTTAAATACAGCAGGTTTCAGAACCACACCGAGTCTTGCATCATGCCTGTAAGTGTGTGTTTAGCAGTTAGGTGTGACCCATATGTGTGTGTGTGTGTGTGTGTGTGTGGGCGCATGTGCTCAGTAAGAGAAATAGATTATCCAAATTAAGACTCTAATTCATTTGCATAATACACACAGTTTAATAGCACTATTAGTCTAGCAAGGGTGTGTGTGTGTGTGTGTGTGTGTCTGTAGGTGTCTGTAAGATCCAAACATATGCTATGTTCCTAATACATAATTACATGTAAATAAATCCAAATGCAGTGAAGGGTGAATAAAACATTAAAGAGAGATAAAAACCAGATCATCATACTTACAAAACATACACACACACACACACACACAGGCACAACAGACACAGCAGACACTCTTAACATGATCAGTGTATTTGTGAAGATTGACAGGACCGCTCTGTTATTCAGTGTGTTTATTGTTTCTTCTATCTGTCCATCCTGCACACTGCGTCCTGGTCACATCCTTGCAGCAGCTGTTCATATCGTTTCCTCACATCCTGGTACAGAGGTGAAAGGTCACCAAGGCCTGGCAAAATCAAAGGTTGCTCGTTGAGCCGCACCTGCAGCCGAGGGCCATCAGGGCAGTCAAAAAGCGCCATCAGCAAGTTGGCGGTGTACGGTACAATCAGGCCGCTGCGGAACATGCGGCTGTGATGAGAAGCGAAGTTGGAGGAGTTGAGAGGAACCTGGTCTTTAAAAAGGTCCAGCAGTGTGATGAGGGGCAGTAATGTCTCAGCGTGGCCCACCTGCACCGTCACCACCTCTGGGACATCCCCACCTGACCTGCCCAAACAGCACACAGCAGTGTAAAGACAAAGGAGTGGTGAGGAATAAGTGCATGGGAGTTCCATAAGAGGCTGTACTGATAAATCAATACAAAATACAGCACACATGGGTATGTACATTTTTATATTTAATATATTTAATAATAAAAAAATAAGTTACAGAGCATTTTTTCCTCAGCCTCGTGCTGAATAGTTTCACTGCTTATCCACATCACCTGTATCACTCAGGTAATTCAACCAACCAACTAATGAATCAACCAACTAACTGGCTAATATCAAGCAAGCGATGTAACTACATTAACTAACTAACCAACTAACCAACTAACTAATAATTAGTTAGTAAGCAAGCAACTAACAAAATAAGTAACTATTACTTATCAAGTGAGTGAGTAAGTAACTAACTTGTAAATAAATTAACTAACCAGCAAACAAACTACTAATTAGCTAGTAAGTTAGTGAGCTAGTAACTAACTAACTGTCTAAGTGTCTAAGTGTTAAGTAAAAGTGATGTTATGAACATTTATGTGCCGGATTTAATAATCTACAGTACTTTAAAATAAGCTATTAATAAGCTACTTGCTCAATGTAAACTAACACCTGCAGCAATAGATATTAATTAGAAAACATCATTTTTTTTTACTGAGATTACATTTGTACTTTCACACAATATTTTTACTGTTAAAATAACAGTGCTAAAGTGGTTAAGTGAATTTTAACATGCTGGAGTTGTTCTAAAACTAAACTTTATCCCACCTACTTTTTCGATTTCGCATCTAATTCACTCTCCGAGTACAGAACAGGGAGTGTATTTGGCTGACAACGAAAGAAATACAACTTATTATAAACAAGGCATAAAAAACTCAACCTTACAAGATTTTTATTTATTTTGTATTTATAAGTTAGGCAGAGAGATCTGTCATACAGAAAGACAGACATGTACGTGGGCTTCAACCTAAAAAAATAATATCACTGATTACAAATATGTTTACTGTATTTATTTTTTTTATCTGATCCTTAATTCTAGTTGATCGTTGTGTTATTATAATTATCAGCATAATGATTAGATATCAGCAGATCAAATTATTTCACTGTAAAAGTACATCATTTAAGCAGTACACTTGTGCATAAAATAGTTCAGGGGTAGGCAATTTTGGTGCTAAAACCACAGTCCTGCACATTTCAGCTCCAGCCATGAAATAACTCTCATCTGCCTGAGGCCTTAGTAATCCTGAAGACCTTGATTAGCTTGTTTAGGTGTATTTGATTAGAACTGAACTTGCTTACCCCTGCTCTAGTTGTTGACTTCATGACTCTAGTAGTTGTTGGAATTATGTTAGTTTCTTAGCATGGTGTTTTTAATAATTCCGGCCACCTGCCTGGGGAGAGAAGCTGCACCTTAGCTGAGAGGCTCGTACCTGATCTGCTCGGCTGCCGCGTCCAGGCGTTTAAACAGATCGTGAAAGAGAACACAGCTGGATTTACTGTTAATGTCATGACCAAAGCCACGTTTCCAAAACTGCTTCAGATCCCCCAGGTACTCCAGCACCTGAGTAAAAATGGGAAAAAAAATATGTTCAGTGAGTTCAGAGTGAGAGAGCAGTACAGGGTTTTAAACATGGGAACAAAAATATTGAATTATATTAAATTAGAGTTAATTAAGACCTAAATACTAAAAACTAAAATCTAAATTTATTTTATAATTCTATCTAAATCTATTGTATAATTTTAATCCAGAAATTTGTACAGAATAGATGGAAAACAAACAAACAGACAGAAAAACAACTAAAATATGTCAATAAATTGAA